>NC_056744.1:1431210863-1431365863 GCF_019279795.1 Protopterus annectens | reverse complement strand
CTTCTTTAGGGAGATTTCTCCCTTCTTTGAGTTGGTACAATGATGTAGTTGGTATATATAAGTTCGGGGGGGGTTGCCCACCACATCGAGGGGGTGCTGGGGTCTTGCCCCCCCCCCTGTAAGAGGCCAAAAAAAGGAGTTTTTTGCCCTTTTGGCATTTTCTCATTCTTTTGGAATATCAACTTTCAGGAAGTTGGATTTCATAACAGAACCCTAAGAAACTTTACACTTCAACAGTCAAGACTCAGAGTCCTTCAAGAATTCGGCCCAGTTATTTTAATTAAGAGAAAACAGTTCTTTAACTGTAAACATTCCTTGATGAGAACTGACGTTATAATTTATAACAGAATATGTTGGAGAAATAAATCTGTTAGATTTATGGAAGGGAATTCCTACCAGATTTATTTGTCCATCATTATTTTTTAAATTTATAAAGCTCGCACATTAAAGCTTTCCACTGTTTAAGAAGTGCAGAAGGAACTAGCTCCAATTGATTTACTGCCTTAGTTGGAGGCTTTCATGGGATATTCAACCAAAATAGATGGACTTTCTCCTGAATATTTTTTGAATAGGACATATATTGGTAATGAATACAAAGTTTTATTTTTTTCAGACAGTTTCAAAGGGTTTTGTAAAAGATAAGCATTATTCCACGTAACATTAATGCTTTAACTGCTACCTAAAGCAAATCAAACTTCTAAAATTTCTTGAAGATGTAGAATATAGAAGTGGATCTTACATGTTAACAAGAAATTCATTTAGCAAACAATAAACGTGCCACTTTAAAATTTAAGCCTTTTTTAATTCCTATGATAGCAAATCTGCTGGGGTGGGTATTTTTGTTAGGTCCACAGAAATAAAAATAGCTGACAGATTCCTGGATAATCAGGGCATAATATTACTATTAAAAATAGTGTTTTAGTAATTACAGTTTTGCATTTTCTATATGCTCCATTTAGTATGTATACAGATTTTTTAATGCAAATTAAGTTTTTTTTCATTAAAACAAACAAAAAAAATTTACTGTAGATTTTAATGTTCATCTATAAGGAAATAAGTAAAATATAAGCGCAACAAAGCTAAATTGATTGACTTTGAATTAACTGGAATATGTTTATTCGTTCAGTATAGATTGTTTTTTGTTTGTAGTAATAGGTTCTCAGACTTCAGATGTGATAAATTCAGTCCTCTGTGGGAAAGCTATGGTTTTAATGGGCTACCTTTTGAATTCTGTAAACAATATCAGCAAACTTTACACCCATATTGGATATGTTCATACCAAACTTAACTCAAAAAATAAATTTTCTGGTAATTTATTTACTTATTTATTCATTTATTTACAATCTGATAGTCAGTTTGGTGAGCAGGTTGTTTGACTCGTTTCACCCACAATCTGGGTACAACTGTACAGTGAAATCATTTTACAGTGAGTAAATTTGTACAGAAAATAAATGGTATACATGTTAACAGCCAATGTAGTTTGATTAAGAAGTAAGGTACTAATTTGCACGTTCTAAGGGAAGATACATAGTGTACCATGTTCTGTATCTACTTTGCTTGAACCTATGAGCTGTAATGTCAGCCAGTGTCATGAAAGCAACTGCCTTTTGACTCATTTTGCAAAAGCTGTCCAAGATTTTTTTTTTTAATGGTTTTGACTTTTTTACATCTGTTAGCAGCTGATTCCCCATAGATGGTCCTATTCTTGAGAGGGCTTTTTCTCCTATGACTAGTCTGAATCTAGGTTTTTAACTAATGAGATTGTATTTTTTGGGTGTTCTTCGGGGAGTAGCTTTGATCTCTAATTTGGAGTAAACTTCCTAGTGATGGGCAGTAAACATTTGTGAGAATTTTAAAAATGAAAGCATTTGGTAGGTATGTGGCATTGTAAGTAATTGGTAACCCCATATGCCTTTTCATATAGAATCCAGTTCACACCTGCCAGAAGGGAAAAGCTAAGTATGTTATTTTCAGCTATCTATTATTTTTGTACTTTTTGCAGAGCATAAGGTATTAAGTGGGAGGGCAAATTCAGTTTTAAGAATGAATACGTTTTTGGCTAAAGCCACACATACGTCTGGGGAGAATATGTAAGGCAATCTGCAGTATTGTTTTACTTATGGCATTACCTTGTTGGAGATTTTAGCTGACATAATCCTTTTAATAGCCTGAAAAAGACCCAGATCAGTTAGAACGTTATACACCAATAGTATTGCTGAATTCAGATTATAAGATATTGGCAAAGATAATTAATTATTACCTGCTGACATATTTCCACTAATAAATAATCTTTCACAATATGGCTTTCTTCCAAGAAGATCCATTAATATGGTTAACTTAATATTTCAAGATCTTCAACTTACAACAAACAAAAGAAATCCAAAGGAAATAATTCAGATGCAGGTTTTGTGCAGCTGATGCTTATAAGGTATTCTATATAATAAACAGAGGCCAGAATTCAGTAAGTTACCTCTGTATACACATCAAGCTACTGTTTCCCAATTCATCAACTACTCTAGCATGGTGCTGCATGGACTTCTTCCATGAAAGCATGCAGCATTAGATGTTAGCACATTCAAATGGTAGAGTAGGAGACTCTTAAATTTGTATACTGAATTCATTATAAAAGACATTTGCATACATTATTTTGTTGACTATGCAATTTTTGTAATATTTGAACAGCAGCTGTTTTAGACAGTCCTGACTCCTCATTTTTTATGACTGATTAATAAGCAACGTGCAATTTTCTTTTTATGCATTTAATATCATATCTGGTAGTCTTACAACATTGATAAAGCTTTTCTGTGAAACTTGGATCCCAGGTCTGTTGTAGGACTGGAACCGGTGATTTAATGTAAAAAAATAATTAAGTGTATTCTTTACAGTGCTGGATTGTTTTTGGGTAACTCATATATATATATATATATATATATATATATATATATATATATATATATATGGATCTAGGACATTTGATCGAATGATCAAACGTCCGAATCCATAACCACCGAACACACTTTAAAGAAAGTGCTTTTATTGAAAAAGCGCTTTCATTAAAGCGTGTTAATAAAAAAAAAACACTACATTAATGTTTTTCCCCCCACACCTACCCTACTTTAATATTCTCCCTCCAAGACCGTACTACAGTGGGGAAAAGGGAATTTTCCCTTGTCCACACTGTCGTACGGCCTCAGCAACAGGCATACTTACGCAAAAGTGCTTCTTCGGTGAAAAGCACTTTCACGTAAGTATGCCCAGCCGTTTGGGTTTCAGACTTTTGATCTTTCGATCAAAAGTCCTAGACCCATATGTAGTGCGGTCTCGGAGGGAGAATATTAAAGTAAGGGGGGTGTGGGGTGCACAGCTCCCCACATGGGAGGGTTGCAGAGGGGGCAAAGCCCCCCTGCAAAAATGTTAATGTAGTGTTTTTTTTTTTATTAACACGCTTTAACGAAAGTGGTTTTTCGATAAAAGCGCTTTCGTTAAAGTGTGTTCGGTGGTTATGGAATCGGACATTTGATCATTCGATCAAACATCCTAGATCCATATGTGTGTGTGTGTGTGTGTGTGTGTGTGTGTGTGTGTGTACATCCCCTCAATTTAAATATTTCCCACATACACACAAACATGCCACTGAACATTGCTAGCAGTGTAAGTGAATCTTATAGTAAGATACACTTATATTGCATTCTGAAAAGTGACTCATATTCTCATACTATAAAATTATGCTAAACATAGCACATTTTTTATCAGTATAATACTTCAAGTTCTAAAGCTAATCAAAACACCTGAGGTAAATCTACATACATCAATCTCAGCAACTTCAATGTAATGCATTTACCAGCTAAGTGGATGTGGAGGAAAAAATGTCACTGCAAATGCACACACACCACACACACACACACACACACACACTCACACACACACACACACACACACACACACACACACACACACACACACACACACACACACACTCACAGACATACAGTAGTGTATAAATGCACAATGTCCATGAGTTTTTCAAAATGTTCATAATATTATTCTGAATGAACATAAAAACAACAAAATAAACATAAACACAAACTGCTTGTCTGACAGTTACTGCTTAGTTATAGTCCATGCCCCCAATAAAACAAGAACTATAATTGCTTCTTATACAGTTAAAATCCAAAAGTTCTTCTCTTCTGGATTTGATGTTCACCAATGAAATCCTTCCTCTTGTGCTTCACTAATTTCCTCTTGGAAAATGCTCATGACTTCCCTCCATGATCACATAAAAATTCTTCTGACTGCAGCATGACCCATAGAACTGATGTTCCAGGTAACCATTCTGCTTTATGAGAAACCAATGTCTGGCTTGGTGGGGCTACAACCATTTTCTTTACCCATCAAAAATCAGATGATAATGCTTAATTAAATAAGCTCTGCTAAGACTCCAGTTCTGTGAGTTTTCACACTTCTTAGCTCAGCTGTGCTGGTTTGCGCTGTGCTAAGCAATGTGGCACTCTTTTGAATGTTGCCCAATAATGTGTAAGGGTGGGAAAAAAGCCTATATTAAGCCCAAAAGGTGGGAATACAGCAGAATCCACTGGAGTTCTTCCTCTGACGGGTGCTATGGCTGGTGTTGGTGAAGATGTGCACTTTCAGGTGCAGCATTGGGGCATTCTGAATTCCAAGGTCATGGTTGAACTCCTAGTTAAAAACCATGATGATTGGCTGCTGCAGGGAGGTTTCCAGGGCTCAGAGTATAAGGCGGAGGCCTGGGACAGGTTGGCCAGAGAACTTACCAGTTTTACTGGTAGCCCCCGCACAGGTGAGCAGCATCGTCACCACCATGATGACCTGAAATGATGAAAAGGGGAACTCTTGGACACCTGGGTCCAAGACATTCAGGCAGGGAATGCCACACAAGTATGTAAGTAATTTTGCCTCTGTTTCACCAATATCTAATCTGAATGTCTGCAAAACTGGTATGAATAATGGTGTGGTTCTCTCCTAACAGCTGCAGAAGAGAGGGCTCACAATGTCAAGTCGCATGCCAGGCACCTGGCCAGGTTGTGCCATGGGTGTAGTGAGTACAGATGTATTATGTTAACTATAGTGAAATAAGCAAGAAAGAGTAAAGTATTAACTGCATGAAAGTATATACAACAAAGTCTGTAGTACAATAAATGTGGAATTAGAGCTTTATTGTAAGACGTGAATAATGCCAACTGTAGTTCAATAAAAACATAGCCATAATAACATACCCAGCACTACAAACTACCTACCAGCTAAATATCATAGACTGACACACATTAAATGTCATAACTTAAGGGATAGGAAACTCCAGAACCTAATATTTAAACTTCTAAAATCTGTACTGAGACTACAAGTTCACTCCTTAATAGATGGTGATATCCACCCAAATCCAGGCCCAAATTCTACTACAACTATAGATCCTCACATTACAACCCCTACTAAATCACATTTGCTTACTAGACCCTCTAATTCACTACTAATAGCCCATCTTAATATTAACAATTAGGTTGCCCACCTGCATGTTCTCATGGATGTACATTCATTTGACATCCTATGTCTCACTGAAACATGGCTCAAGGCAACAACACCAGACAATGAGGTAATACCACCTGGATATAATATCTTGAGACTAGACCATAAAGCTAAAAAGGGTGGTGGAGTAGCTATACTATACAAATCTTGTTTATAAGTAACCTCCATAGAATCTAATCCACCCCTAGCCAGTAATACAGAAATCCTTATTTCCAAAATTCAGCTTAATAAATACTAATCTATCTATATCATCTGTATTTATCTTCCCCATGTAATAACACTAACACCCTAGAGAATATTCTTAGTTGGCTCTTCACTAACTACCCATAGGAAACTATAGTACTTGGTGACTTTAATATCAACTGGAAGAGGTGTACCATAGAACAGCCTTCTACCCATATAAACCTTTACGGTTTAACACAAACCATTACATCCCCCATGAGGACTAATAAAGTTAATAACAAGGAAAGCACTCTTGATTGGATCCTCATAAATAGTCACCACCAAAATTACATAGTAGGAACCCTCCCCGAAGACATACGTGACCATTCTCTTACCTTCTTAATTAGAAATAAGAGTGACATTCCCAACCCAACCACATATAGGACAATAAGATCCAACAAATATTTCAACCCTGATACCTTTCAAAAAGAACTTAAAGCATGTGATTGGTCTCCCCTAAAACAACTACCATTACAAGAAGCAGTTATATATTTCAATTCTAAATTCTTAACTATTCTTGACCACCATGCACCAACTCATACAATTAGAACTAGAGTTAAACCAGCCCCATGGCTTTCTAAAGCAACTAAACAAAAAATCCTCCTTAGAAACAAAGTCTGGGCAAACTGGCACACTACTAAAGACCCTGCAGATCAATTAAAGTTTAGACAGCTAAGAAATGAAGCAAAAAAAGCCATACAGTTGGACAAAAGTAATTTTTACTTTAAGCTCCAACAAACCCACCAAAACAAACCTCAGAAATTCTGTTCAGGCATTAATAAATTTCTACACCCAGGTCGATCATTCACACCCACCCCCTCAGGTTGTGATCACAGTAGTCACAAGCAAATAGCCAACACATTCAATACTTGCTTCACAGAGACCATTCAATCACTTGCCAATCAGCTATCCCCTGACACCTCATCTTCAACCATTTCAAACTCTAACACACCTCAATCATTTCACTTTCAACCTGTTCCCACATCCCTTATCTGTACCCTAATTCAAAAACTTAAACCTACCACCCTCTCAGCAGATCTACTACCTGCAGAATACCTACAAAAAGCTGCCATAGCCTACCCCATATCCATCCTGATTAATAGAACCATTACTGAAGGCAACATTCCATCAATCTGGAAAATTTCACATATCATCCCCCTGCATAAAGGTGGTAACTCCAACGAATTATCAAACTATAGACCTATAGCCATATTATCTCCACTGGCAAAAATCATGGAGAAATGTATTCACAAACAACTGTTAAGCTTCCTATTAGAAAACAACTTATTAGCTAACAGCCAACATGGTTTTAGACCATTTCATAGCACCACCTCTGCTCTTTTATCCTTCTCTGATCACATTAATAAATATCGGAATAATGAGCTTCTATCCACCGCCCTCTTTATTGATTTTTCAAAAGCATTCGACATGGTAAACCACCAACTACTCATTAACATACTCAAAAACCTGTCACTAGATACAGTGGCTATACAATGGTTCCAATACTACCTAAACAGCAGGCAACAGGCTGTATTATGGGAGAATAACTTATCTTCTAACCTCCCGATTACCCTCGGTGTTCCTTAAGGCTCCATACTAGGACCACACTTATTTTCTATATTTATAAATTACCTACATGCTGCAATACCTTAGGCTACCTGTATCCAATATGCAGACGATTCAATATCAATATGCTCAGCCACTTCTCTATCAGATCTTCAGTCACTAACCCAAAAGGTATTTAATTCAGTTGAGAAATGGCTTCTACACCGATGTCTTATCTTGAACCCCAAAAAGACAAAGCTTCTACTATTTACTCCCACTCATAGATCCTCCACACTTAATTTTACTGTTACATCAAGTAATGGTACTATTATCTCTCCGGATCCCACTACAAAACTACTTGGAGTACTAATGGATAACAACCTTACCTTTGATTCCCATATAAACAGTATTATAAAAACAGTCAACAAGAAACTAGGTTCCCTCTATAGGATCAAACCCTTTCTAACCCCACTAGCCAGGTCCACTATTGCCCGCACCCACTTAATCTCTCCCCTACTGTATGTCTCCCCTATATATACTAAACTATGTAAAAGCAACTTGAGCAAGCTGGCCATCTCCTACAATAACATTGTCAGATTTGCAACTGGGTCTTCCTACAGAACCCATCATTGTCACAATCTTAAACAGCTAGGATGGTTAGAGCTGCCAAATCTTTTAACATTTAACCAACTAATAGTTGCCCACAAGATCCTGTATCAACCTACTAACACACCAATACTGACAAATCTTATTACCCCCTATAGCAACTTAAAGACCTTATGCTCATCTAATAAACAACTTGTGCAAATATGTAAAACTAACAATTTAGCTGGTGACTCACTGTTCTCTAACACTATTGGCAAAACCTGGAACTCTCTTCCCAGTGATCTAACCTCCCTTACCTCAAGCACCCTATTTAAAAGCAAACTGAAACCATACCTTAACGTACAATGGTTATACCCCTGTGCTAACCCTGACTAACTACCTCACTTACCAATGGATATTACTCATCTCATCTGCATCTGCTAGATACTTTTCTGTTACCTAAAAAGAGTATGCATCTGTACATTTGAAAAATTTTTACTTGCGATTTCATTGCTATGACTAACTATACCAGATATGTACTAAATTTGTGAGTAAAATTCCAAAGTAAAGTAAAAAACTGTAATGTACCTCAATTTTTTTTATTGTAAATTCTCTCTTACTGTAAATAATATTGTAAATGTGGAGCTTTTCTCCCTGGGCCTCTACTGAAAATGAACATGTATCCAGTTGGACTAGCCCGGTCAACAAATGTAAAATAAAAATAAATAAAATAAACCTGAAACAATACAAGTAACTGCATTAAAGTATATACAATATAGTCTGTAGTGCAATAAATGTGGAATTAGGGCTGGATTGCAAGAAATGAATAATGCCAACTGTTCTTCAATAAAACATGAAACGATACCAATGACACCAAGGAAAATGGTGTACATCAGGGTTGTTTTGTTGTAACCATTACAGTAGAGCTGTATGCATTCAGGCTGTAAGGTAAGGTGCTGTAGTCAAGTATAACACTGTAATAGCTGTAGAATGCAAATCTAATGGCTGCCAATTGTATTGTTTAACTCATATAGTACCGTTCAAGGCTGTCTCTAGGCCAATATTGTTCACATAATGTTCTGTCATCCACAAACATCAAGTAATCAATATATATGGGTGAGGTAGCCCACTCCATGAACTGATATTGTTTGTTGACTTCACAGATATTTCAACCCACTAACAACAAATTGTGTACACCAGCATTGTTTATACTGATAGATAGTTGTTGTTGTTCTTCTTCTTTCAGCTTCTCCCGGTTAGGGGTCGCCACAGTGGAACTCTGGTCAGCTAATGACTGGCAGTAGATTTTATGGTACTGAGGTGCCAGCTCGATGCCCAACCTTCAATGAAGGCATGCCCATTCTATGCATGTCTTTTGAACGCCACTCGACCGCGGGGAGGACATGCAGACTCCACACAGAAGGCACTCCAGCCAAGAACTGAATGGGAGAACCTCTTGCTGTGAGGCAACAACGCTACCGCTGCACCACCGTGGCTTTTTATACTGCTATATAGTGTACCTACTATATGCATTATGCTTGTATTTCATGCATGTGTGTTCTACTGTCACTGCAGTCTATAACACTGTAGTAGTAGTACTGCCAGGTCATATTTTGTTTCCAGGTAAGCTCTAGGCAAATACCAGTAGCTCAGTTTGTTAAATGCTCTGAATCTAGTACATTTTGCCACACAAAGACCAGGGTTCGAATCCAGTGCTATGTAGCACTAAATATTACATTAGCAGTCATGCAATGCTCACAAATTCTCTCTCCACAGGAACTACAGGTAAATGAGTGAGGTTGTCCATATTATGAGTAGATAACTGTATGTTTAGATTTCCTAGACTGTTAAAATCATTAGCAAAAATGTGAAAAAACAGCAATGTGCAGTCAGAAATAATATGTGTAATCCGGGTATGGCTGCATGCCTGGAGTGTCTGTAAAAGTTGCTGCAGTCAATTAATGCATTCAATGCAGATGTCTCCTGCAGTCACTGTTATTGGGATCAATTCCCATGCCTGCCAACCAAGGCGTGACTGCTGTTTAGTATCTGTACTGTACACATACATGTCTCTCAAGTGTCACAATTTCACATTATGTAATCAATGGTGCGTAATCCACCTGTTATAGGAATACCATGGCAATGACTACCTGGATTGCAAAGTATCACCATTTCAGCCCACAGAACAACTTGGTAGTTATATAGGTCCATCTGATGTGCAAGTGTTCTGTGTAGGTGTGTACCCACAGTTGTTACCATTTGGCCTATAGTGTCCCATACATATAGTTTGAGAGGTATGTAGGCTACAGGAGAGTTACATTCACTGTACACATAAAAAAAAATACAGACCCATAGAGTAGATAGTAGTACTGTTGCCAAGGAAGTAAGCAGCAATGTTACTAATGGATTGGTTTTCTCTCTCTCCCCACCCCTTATCTTCATTTATTTATTACTGTTATTCATTTGTTATGGTTTACTATTAACATGTGTTGTTACATTAACTGTTTTTTGGGGCATGTGTTTTATTATTGTTATGTACTATAACGGATGCATGTTAACAGATCTTGTTAAATTACCTATTCTGTTGGCCTTATGCTGTAACTGTTACGGGCATGCTGTTATACTGACTGTTCTGTTATTTATTGTTATGTTTCACATAATATCCATTGATATGTAATTGCGTTATTTCCAATGTTCTGCCATGCTGTTATTACTAACAATGTTTTGTTAATAACTAACCAATAGTTATTGCTATATCTCCATTACCACAGTACATCAGGGTAGGCCAGTTCCTGGTGATCCACCTACCTTGCCTCAGCTGGCTGTGGCGCTGGGTCCTAGCATGTATGGGACTCAGGTAGTTGGTGCCCCCTGTACTTCCCCTGCACCACCTGTGGCATTGAGTGGAGCTGCCTCAGAGGATGGGCACCAGCCTCCCCCTGGGAGTGGTGGCGGAGGGGCTGCAGTCACCCAGGATCAACTACTGATCATGGTGTGCAGGATTGTTCACCAGAGCTATGAACACTGCCTGTGCCAGATTGAGAGCACTCTGGCCAACCTGGTGGGGCAGCCTTGCTCTGGCGCCCAACCTCCAGCACAGCCACCCTCAGGGCAGTGAAGGAGCAATGTCAACTGTCTTATGGGTGGGGACGCAAGTCATGCTGCTGCCATCTGGAGGCATTTGTGACTTGGATTCCACAACACCCGCCCCATCCAAGGTGTTTACCCCCTCATGTGTTACACACTGCCCCTGCCTGCTGTCTTGTCTGTCTGCAATGCATCCTCTTCTACTCAGCTTACCTCCCCACATGTACCTATGTCCCTTCCCCTACATTTCACTCTCACATTAAAAAAAAAAGGGCACCTGTCCCAAAAAAAATATCACCCCATACATAGCTCTTCATGTCACACATGTGTCCACTGGACTTCACTAATCTGGTCTAATTGGCTTGACAACACAGTTATGTTGTCCTCACCCCTCTCCCTGCAGTTTGAGAGTCCAAATTCATTTACAAAATCCGTCAAAATGCACAGCGGTTGCTGTACAAGATATTGATAGCTGTGGTTCTTTCCTATACCCTTCCTGCACATCCCTAACTGCCTTTCACTATGTTTTTCCCCCTGCTTGCCCCCATTTCACCACTTCCCTATCAACCCCTTTTTCTTTTCTTTATATTTTTTTAGTGCAGATTTGCACAGAGCTAAGCAAAACGGTGAGGTGTGGAGCACTGTGCCACGTTGCTTATCTTAGCTTAAATGAGCTTTAATGATTTAATGTGTTTATCACATTGTTAGACACACATACAAAATAAACAGCTCTGCCAAGTTTCAAATCCGGGCCCCTCTCGTCTGCAGCCAACTACATTAACCCACCAAGACACAAAGATCTGACTTAAAAAAGGTGTTTCCAGCAAAACATACTGATTGCCACTTACAGTCATTAGGCATGTAATTGAAATAAAAACTATTGGGAAAAATGGGAGTGTAACTTGGACTCTGGTGCAATAATACACCAGTTGACAGCCAAAGACATAATAATGGATGTAAGTGAGGCCTGTAATAGTAGGTATATGTGCCCTTTTATCAGCAACTTGTGGAAAGGCACCTGCCAAGGCAGCAATGGCAAAGTACATGAACAACTGGGACCCTGGTGCAGAAATATAGCAATATAAAGCCATGCACATACTGATGGATGTAGAAATGTTTGTCAGTGGCTGTTTATGTGCACATATATCTTGCAAATACACATGTTTTTGCAGTGACTCAGTAGTGCAGTCTATTAAATGCCTTCCATGCAGTACATTTTTGCCACACACTGCCCTGGATTCAAATCCAGTTTTGTGTTGCAGTTCAATTACATTATTGTGAAGACAGCAAGTAATGACTGAGTCATGCAATCCTAATCCACACAGGTTACTGCTAGTTAATGAGCTGCTACCCAGTTTTGCAACTCAGAGGTTTGGCGGTAGGGATGCACTGCACATATCTGTATAGCCTAACTATATGTTGCCTACTACTTTGTTATTGGCACGGTTGCATAACAGACGTACCTTAATCACATACCTCAATTGGACTGTACAGGGTACCCTTAACCTGGCTCTGCTATAATGATAGGGCTGACACAGCTGCCACAGCTACACATACAGCTTGCTGTCCTCAAAAGTGTCCACACTCCCCCCTGTGTGATAGGCTGCAGCAGCAGCTGCAGCCTGTAGCATACTCAGCTGTATGTAAAGGTAGCTGCTACAGATCTATCATACCTCCCAACCCACTACAACAAAGGATATGGACACAGCCATATGTAATTGGGGCTAAGGCCTACAGATAGGGGCATGTGTAACAGTTTGCCCCTACAAAGATAGTAGGTTGATAGAATAACAGCTATTGCATTAGCATGCATATTCTTATAGGTATGAAATCTGTGTCTCTTTCCTTACTGACCTCAACCCACAATGTTTGTCAGTGAACTGCCAGATGACTACAATGTCATGGGACACTGACCCCACATATGAGGTGAAACTATGGACATATTCTAAAATCTCTACAGTTGATAGTTATGGTACCTATGCTCTGTGATGCTGTACTCCCCACACCTCAGTAATGTCCATCTTAACAATTAAGAAAGGGGCCCAGGTCTACATGAAGGCCTTATATATTGCACTGTGGTGGCATGTCACTGGCCAATGATAGTGCAATTCAATTGTTTTGGCCACAATTAGCAATTCTAAGCCACAGATTAGTGCAGAGGCAATTACTTGCTAATGAGCAGTACCTTAAAAAAGCAAGTAGGTACTTATGGGGAACAGGTCTGTATGAGACTTAATTCACACGGAGAGCATATTTCCAAAAGATTACCAGAAGCAAAGCTCTAAAAAGGAGTATTGCACTCCAGCAGGTATGTAATAGATTTCACCATATAACTGGATGCAGATGGGAGGATGGAGGTATAGAGATTACAGCAGTAAGTCTGTCTTAGATCTATGGTAATGACATGTTAGTGACACTCTGCTGTCCTACACCTACAGGCATGCCTCTCAACAGTCCCTGATTTTCAATCACATCTCAACTCTTTCCCTGTCAATCCCTCCTACAATAGTTGGCTGTTGTAGTAAACCTAGTGCAAAAGCAATGTCTTTCAGATTTTCCAGGTTAGGGATCACCACAGCGGATCATCGGTCTGCAGATTTATTGTCAGTTAAGTTTTTACGATGTGGAGTTGTCAGCCTGGCACCCAACCTTTACAGAAGGCACTGTAGAAAAGCTAGTGGATTACACATAATACATCATGACTAAGGTGTACACTCCTGTAATGTCAAATGATGTACTGTAATTCACCTCCCTCATTCAGTCACTGTCTCACATACATAGCTCTAACATGATGTACTCTGGCTAAGTCCCTGTTTCTGTTGATATGCCTAACATACCTGTCAGCCTCTTACAGCATGAAAGCAGGACAAAGCCATAATTTGTGGGGTGACCAAGACCCAAACTCAACAACATTTAAATATTTGTCAGAGATCCACAAGTTTGTCTAAAACTGACCAAAACTATGAGGCAAACATTCTGACATTCTGCAAACATCTGTATAGTTGAGAGGTATGATGCCTATAGGGAACATATACTACAGCAGGTTTGCATTGTTTTATGTCATTGTGGCACACTGGTGTTGCTGGACTGTCCCCATATAGTTGTTGTAATAGCACACTGTGAATTGTCTGGCAGTGGCTATAAGACATATCAGTGGGAGTTTGCTTGTAGGGGACACACCACAGTAGACCACAGTAGACTGCAGTTCTGGGTGCTGGAACATACAGCAGAATCTGTCACTGCACACAGGGACATACCCCAGTATTGCTACTATCTTGATGGTATCCACACACACAGAGGGTTGCCAGACTTTGGGGTCTGATGTGTGAGGGATCAGTGGATAGCGCAGGCCATTATGGGTGTGTTGGATCTGTACATAGTGGATGTCCATGTATTTGGTCCTGTAATGTGTTTTTCTTTTGTTGTCTTTCAGGAACCATGTACCGCAGAAGACATGCCCCCTTCTCAGACATGGAGAATGACATAATAGTGGATGGACTGAGACAGCACAATCAGATCTTGGTATCCAGGGAGAGGCAGTCAGCATTGGAGGCAGGCCTTGCGCAGGATGTCAATCAGACTGGCCAACAGGACAGGACCTATGAGCAGGTCCAACACCGGGCCACAGACATGCTGAAGGCTGCACGATGAAGGGCAGCTGCTGTTGCCAGGGATCGTGCCACCACCAGTGGATGGCCTGCAAAAGAACAACCAATCTCAGCTACAGAGGAATTCCTGGCAAACCTAGGAACACATGACAGGTCCCAGGCATTCATCACACTATACATCGTGGAGGTGGGTGCCTTAGTGTCTACAGCAGAGGAGCATCCAGGTAAGCAGACTGTGTTCATCAGTGCAATAATGTATCAGTCATTGTGGCAGACTGTACATAGCTGTATATGGGTGTTAGGTCTATCTGCATTGGGGGGAGTTAGGGTTTACACACAGTTGTGCACACATACTCAGAATGTCAGCAATACAGCCAGTATTACAGTAGTTGGATATATGCACATATTACCTTGTAGTGCTGCAACCTTTAGTGGTGCTGACAAAGCTCTCCCTCACCTTTTCATAGGTCCTTCAGGTGTGGTCCAAGTCCATGGTCCTGTATCTGGTAAGTGTAATACTGTTTTTTACGGATCATATATACCCTATGAAAGTTAAAGGCTGCCATATTGCCCTATGTACAAATGTTGTGTTTAGCCAGAGTAGAATATTTGTATGTTCCATTCTAGAACAGTTAACTACAGTTCATAGACCGGTTAGTCATGGGTGTGTATTTGAATGACCATCGACATCTGCACTTATAGTTATGAGTGGCTATACAGCCTGGTATACATGAGGCAATTACTCCAAGATGCCTATTCAAACACAAAAGGGAGATGCTACATACCTGAAGCAGCGACACTAGTATAGGCATATCTTTCTCAAGATAGGTATACTGGGTTTTATGTGTAGTTCTACTCATATAGTATCATATTGCATACCTTACAGGCAGATTGTACTGGCAACTTTAACTGGATGTGGCTGAAGTGCATGTTATAAAGGGCTTGACTTGTCTGTGTATGTTGATGTAAGGTTGTCAGTTGTGCATGGGAGTGGAGATGAAAAGATGTGAGACTGGTAATGCAGTTGTGGATCCTCATTTGTATGAGTCTCTGTGGATTACCATACAAACTTGCAGGAAGTAATGTACTACTTTTGTCTTGGTTTTCACAGGTAAATGGGGGGGGGGGGGTTAGAGTCTGTCCCCCTCACAACCTGATGTCATGTCAATGTCTCATCAGACACTGATAATGATGGTGGCCATACTGAGGCACAGGTGGGGTTGTTGGGTGCCTAATCTATCCCAGAGGTTGACATCCCTCTTCTGCCCTCATTGTCACTGCACACAGTCGGTATCCTCACACATACCCAGTTCCCAGAGGCCACAGATATTGAACAGTCAGAGGGTGGTGACATTGAACAGGACAGTGTGGTAAATATGGCATCAATGAGTATAGACACTGGCCATAGCCAGAGAGCTGGTGAGGTCCCACACTTGGGGATTGACAGGGATGTTCATAGGAGGACTGTTGTCCATCCACCACCTGTTGCAGGTGTCACATCACAGGTTACTCGGATCATGTTTCTGGCCATCATGGAGGCACAGGCACATTCTGAACACAACACCAAATGGATGCTTAAGGTTATGGACACAGCACAGTCTGACATCCGTGACTGCCTCTACCACATTGGGAACACCCTGGATCTGTTCACTGATGCAGTGGACAGATGGTGGGCTGAGACAGTGTCTGTCTTGGCCCACACATTGTCTGTGCTGGAACATCTGGTTGGAGTTGAGTGTCAGACATGTGGACGTAGGTCAGCAACACCATCTGCTGAGAGTCCACATGGCTGTGCACAGTCACCCTCCTGTAGTGGCAGTACCTCCAGCGCTATGCAGGGAAATGTGCTGTCCACACCTCAACATGGCAGGCCATGGGCACGTGGTCTTGGGTGGTCCCATGGGGGACACAACCCCAGCATTTTGTAGTCATCATCAGGTACTAGGACCGCATCTGACCTTGGGGGTGGTGGTGCCAGTGCTACTTCTGGCAGAGCCAGTTCCCATGTTTGTGGCCAGAGATGGTGAACTGTCCACTCTAACATGTACAGTCCACAGCTGTCCAACATACATAGGTGTAGGGCTAGCACTGGGCCTGACTGTATACATGCATACACGCAAACACCACTGTCACATGCAGGTCACATACAGACACACATGGCACCTTTCCATGGCCCATCTAACCCACATCCCTCCTGACTTACACACATGCTGTCAACTGTTTGGCACAGCCTAGGCCTCTGGCACCCCCACACCACACCCTGTGCATGTGATGATACCTGTGCCACATCCCTGCCATCCATGCCATCAATGCAGGGAAATGCTACTATGTGTCTGATGCACAGGGTGTCTATATCACTTGACATGTACTTGTGTAGTGCAGTATTGTTTTGCCATGCCACTTATGGGCCACAATAGGTACTGTATGCTGGCATGTGTCATGACTATACATCACACTTTGTGTATCTTTGTTGCATGATGTTGGACTGGTGGTAGTGTTACAGAATGACAGTTGTGTCACAAACCTGTGTATGCTTCTGTTCCAGGAGTCTGAAATCATAGAATATGGACCCATGGTGGCAATATAGTGGAGCAGGATGGCATGGCAGCACAGCAGACATATGATGTTAGCAAGCTATAGCAGCATACGTGCAATGCTGCCTAGATGCATATATGTAGAACAGTCTATCAGGGACAATGGAGGCAGTCAGCGTATTCATGCATTCATACTTTGTGATAAGGTCTGCTACCCTTGCTACATGTCACCTGGGTTATCTGAACTTACAAATCTAAAAGGTGTGGTGATGGAGTTGACATGTCTACAAATATCCTGTGTCTGGGTCAGACAGGTGGCAGACATCAGTCATGATTATGTATAGGAGGGCAATTTAGGGCCAGCAGCTAGTCACAGGGCCAAAAAGTGCATAACCATTGCATGATGATGGCCCATAAGGGCATGTCTGTAGTGCTGCACAGGGATATATTTACACACACACACACATACACACACACACACACACACACACACACACACACACACACACACACACACACACACACACACACACACACACACACACACACACACACACACACACACACACACACACACACACACACACACACACACAAACTGAGTTGGCTGTTGTGAATACAGAACCCCTAACTATCTACTATTACACACTATAGCTCACAGAACTTATCTCATGCGCCACAGAGTTTAGCTGATATTAGACTGCCAGTCAGCACTCTTAAGGTGGATGATATCAACAGGCCTTGTAGAGGAGGGCAATGTAGAGGCCATCAGATAGTCACAGGGCCATAAAATGCATAACCATTGCACAGAGATAGTGCATATGGGCTTGTCCATAGTGCTTATGGGGATATATTTACACACACACACACACACACACACACACACACACACACACACACACACACACACACGCATGCACACACACACACAGTTGGGTGATGTGAGATTACAACCCCTACAGATCTGCTATTACACACTATAGCTTGCAGTACTTATCCCATGCACCATGGAGCTTATCTGATATTAGACTGTTACCCAGCACTCTTAAGGAGGATGACATCAGCAGGCCTTGTAGAGGAGGGCAATATAGAGGCTAGCAGCTAGTCACAGGGCCATAAAATGCATAACTATTGCATGGGGATAGCCCATACAGGCAAGTCCATAGTGTTGCAAGGGGATATATTTACACACACACACACACACACACACACACACACACACACACACACACACACACACACACACACACACACACACACACACACAGTTGGCTGATGTGAGATTAGAAACCCTACTGTCAATTATTACACATTATAGCTCGCAGTACTTACTGCATGCGCCACAGGTTACATCTATTGTATATGTGATTGCAGGCACAGTACTTGTGGAGTATGCAAAGTAGCCTTGTGTTAGACAGCATGTGTGGCCTGCAGAGTGATATTGCTTGGTACTCTTATTGTATCTAGAGTCCTAGGAGTGGGATACCTCTCACTATCCCTGCTATGTGTGTACAGTTAGCAATATGGCTATATGTGGCTGGTTGCAGTTAGACTGTATTTTATTTTATTTTATTTAACATTTGTTTACCGGGAAAGTCCGACTGGACACAGGTCCTTTTTCGTTGAGGCCTGGAGAGAAAAGCTACATGAGTAACAGTAAATTTTAATGCACACATTACAATAATCAATAAAGTATAAAGTAAACAAAATGTAGTATACATAAAAAATACAAATTTGTTACATCTTGACAACAAAACCTAGGCTTTGAACATAGCTAGTACTATTTGTAAAGTATGACTTATGTCAAGATATAAGGTTAAGACAGGTCGGTAGGAATAAAGGATTAAACACCAGGGAAGAAGTTGGATATGATTACTGTGATGTATCAGAGCATTCATGAGGGATTAGTACAGGAACACAGATAGCTTAAAGTGGTTAGTGGATAAGATTGGGAGAATGGATTTAGGAAGGGGGTTCCATATATGAGATATATAGTTGGAAAATAAAGATTCTCCTGCAGCATTGTTGGCCTTGGATATGGTGAGCAAGTTCTTATTGATAGAGAAAAGTGGTCTGCTGGAACTGTAAGGAAGGATGAGATTTTGTAGTGCAGGGGTTCTGGTTGGTTGCATTACAATTTTGCGAGTTAGAAAGAGTTGGTTGTAAAGAATAATGTTGGGAAACTCAAGCCAGTCTAGTATCCTTAAAGCTGTACAATGATGTGTTCTATATGGGCAGTCAGATGCAAACTTAGCAATTTTATTATAACATGCTTCTAGCTTATATAAGTCAGTTTTCTGAATGTAATAAGTGAGTTTTCTGCTAATGTAAGTTCGGCCATTGTGGTCAGGAACTTTTTGTGCCTATATAGGCTTCCAAGTTTCTTATGGACTTTTTTATAGTTAGGGAGACATGCAAGTCAAATTTTAGGTTATTGTCGATTTCCACTCCAAGAAGCTTTCTATGGGTTGTAGGGGAGATGACAGTATTGTCTTTGGCTATTATTTTAAATTGTGGGCATGAGATAGATGTCTTGTTAAGGTGGAAGAGTAATCATTTAGTTTTGTTTGGGCTCAGGATTAGATGGGCATTGGCTAACCATGTTTCAACAGAAGTGAAAGATCCCTGTTTTTGAGAATGAAGAGCTGATAGAGACGTGGCAGCACAGATAAGTGTTGAATCATCTGCATACTGCATTATAGAACCATGTGGAGTAAATGTGTGTAGATTATTAGTCACAGATAAGTGTTGAATCATCTGCATACTGTATTAAAGAACAATGTGGTGTAGCTGTGTGTAGATTATTAGTAAAGAGGGAGAAAAGGAGAGGGCCCAAAATAGATACTTGGGGGACACCAATGGATAAAGTAAGGCATGGAGATAGGTCACCCTGCCATAGAACAGATTGCTGATGGCCAGATAAATAGTTATGAAACCATGCTGTGACAGATGCTGAGAAAGATAGTTCAGTTAGTACATCTATTAGTTTGGAATGGGAGACCATATCAAAAGCTTTTGATAGGGCTAGAAAGATGGCAGATACAAAGCTGTTGTTATTCCTTTGATGCTTTATGGTATTAGTGAAGGATAAGACAGCTGTAGTGGTACTATGTGATGGGCGAAACCCATAGCGAGTGTTTGAGAGAAGGTTGTTAGTCAGTAAGAATTTCATGACCTGGAGATGAATACACCTCTCGAGTAGCTTAGAAAGAGGTGAAAGAATAGCAATTGTCCGATAGTTTGCCAGTTCTGTGGAAGGCTCCCCTTTATGAAGGGGGATTACATGGGAAATTTTCCACAGTTGAAGGACCTTGTTTTTGACAATGGATCTATTTATAAGGATTCATACTGGGAAGGCTATAAATTCAGCTGCAATTTTGAGGTATTTACTGGGTAAGTTATCTGTGGCAAGTGTAGTAGGTTTTAGTTTCTGGAGTAGTTTTTTTATAGTGGCTGTAGGAACTGGGGAGAAAGAGACTGAGGCATTGCTGGTTGTAGACTTGGCTGGTTTGGTATCAGGAGTAGGGGTTTGCTGCTTGGAAAGGGCAATTATAGGTTCAATAAAATGTTTCTTAAAATGGTAGCTATGCTATCGGAATTGTTGTGGATGTTTGGGGTTTGTGTACTAGATTTTCCTGGGTGTTGGATTGAGTTTATAGCTGGCCAGAGTTTTTGATGTTTTTTTGATATGTGTTTTTAATGTTATGATATAAATTTATTTTATCCTGTTTTATTTGTTTTTTTGCCTTATTTCTAAGTTCCTGATACTGTTTAGAAACTGCTGTGTTAGTCTTATGCCATAGTTTCCAGGCTTTATAGCTAGTTTTCAGAAGGGCCCTAATGTCTCTGCTTAGCCAGGGGGCATATTTTGATTTTATTCTGATGCTTCTAACAGGGGCATGTGCATTTAATATATCTAAAAAGGATTTATTAAAGTGGTTCACTGCATCATCTAGGTCAAGGTATTTGAGTGGAGTCTAATTGCACCTTTGTAGGTCAGCTAGAAAAGTTGCCAAGATTAACATTATGTTTTTTTTCTGAGTTGTTTAAACATAGTAGGTTTTGGTGGGAATATGTGTTCTGGTATAAGAAATGTGGGTAAGTGGTCACTCAGACCATCAGGAAGGCAACTTGATTGGAATGAGTGAGAGGAGTTATTTAATAATATCCAATCCAAGGATTGTTTTTTACTAGCTTTATATATTCGGGTAGGTTCTTGAATAGTTTGTGTAAAACCATGCAAGTTTATATGATGTATCACATGCAAACCAGTCTAAATTAAAATCAGCCAGTATGAATGTCTCCTGACTAAGGGTACTACTTGCCCAGTGCAATATTCTATAACTGGGGCATTATTTCCAGGTGGGATATAGCAGCCAATTAAATTAAGAGTTTTTCTTGAATTTATGGTTAGTGTGGTATAGATGATTTCTGCACTGTCAAGTTGTGGGGTTTTGCAGTCAAGGAAAGTTAAAGTGAGATGGTCTTTAAAGAGAATAGCAACTCCACCTCCTCTTTTGTTGAGTCTATCCATCCGTAGTATGGAGTAACCTGGCGTAGTATCTCATCATCTTCTGTACCTGTTTTTAGCCATGTTTCAGTGATTATTACTATGTCTGAGGAGTATGTGGCTAGAGTGGCATGGAGGATGTAAAATTTGTTGGCTATACTTCTAATATTGATGTCCATTAGCAATAGGTCTGATTTTTTTTCTGTTTAGGATTGTATGTGTATGGGTGTTGAGACTAGAGTGACTAGGAGGGTTGGTGTTATCTGAGAATGGTCCAGGGTTTGGGTGGATGTCACCACTAAGCAGTACCCTAGAGGCAATGTTGGTAAGTAGTTTCAATCATTTGAGAAGCTCATTGTTGAATAACTGAGGGTTATAGTGACTATCTTTAGTAGGTATTATTTTAAGTGGACACAAACCAAACCGAAGCGAGAACCCACAGGATAAGCGTTCCTTCACCCGCAATAAAAATAAATAAATCAAGTAAATCCTCAGAGAGAAGGAACAACCAAAGCGACATATAACGTACACTAACACGCCAAAAAAGAAAACTCCAAGATAAAAAAGGGCAAAATGAACACTGTGTTTATTCAAGAGGTAAGCGCTTTCACAAAAATTGCTTCATCAGACCTTCAGTACACAGAATAACAACAAGGTCTATATATATCAGTTCAAATTCAAACAGTCCAATCAAAATCAACAAGTAATAAAAGCACATCATCACATGAACTTACAAACTTTACACCATTGCAAATAGGACATAACAAAGAATATATGTATATGTATATATAACAAAAAATTATATATATAAAACAGAACATATATATATATATATATATATATATATATATATATATATATGTATATATATATATATATACCTCAATATTCCTCTGTATTTTTATACTAAACACAAAACATAGGAGGATCCCTAAATAATTTTAAATAGTACTAGTTAATGTATTTTTAGTGTTTTAAAGATTGTTTTATATATTCTTTATCAAAGTATTATTTTTATTCTTATTTATTTATTTATTTATTTTTTATTTATTTTTTTATTTTTATTTTATTTAAGTTAGTTACAGTAGGTTAGTTTTGAGTTTAGTATAGAAATATAGAGGAACATTGAGGTATATATATATATGTTCTGTTTTATATATATAATTTTTTGTTATATATACATATATATATATATATATATATTCTTTGTTATGTCCTATTTGCAATGGTGTAAAGTTTGTAAGTTCATGTGATGATGTGCTTTTATTACTTGTTGATTTTGATTGGACTGTTTGAATTTGAACTGATATATATAGACCTTGTTGTTATTCTGTGTACTGAAGGTCTGATGAAGCAATTTTTGTGAAAGCGCTTACCTCTTGAATAAACACAGTGTTCGTTTTGTCCTTTTTTATCTTGGAGTTTTCTTTTTTGGTGTGTTAGTGTACGTTATATGTCGCTTTGGTTGTTCCTTCTCTCTGAGGATTTACTTGAATTATTTTAAGTGGAAAATATTGGAGGTTAGTAATATTGACAAGTGTAGGACAGATGGTGAGATATGTACATGGAGGAGTATGGTAAGGTGGGTTTGTGATGTAATGAAAAGTGGGGTGTCTGGAATGTGTTGTGGTGATATGTAGTGAGGTGAGATAGTAATATGAGTGTAGTAAGAAGTGATAGGTGAAGTATGAACATGTTATAGGTATAGGAGAAGGAAACAGGATAAAAGGAAGTGCATCTAATTGGATGGATAGAGTGAAGGAGTGTCAGCCTAGTGCACAAGAGTAGAAGTACTGGGGGTGGGTGGGATATGGGGTCAGGGTAGGGGAGCAGAGTGAGTCTGAAGGGTGAACAAAGTGGGCAGAGCAAGCCCCAGCAGGAGGGAGTCCAAAAAGAAAAGAAAAAAACAATCAGGACCAGGAAATGTAAGCAAGACAATACACTATTTTAGAACTTTTAAGCTTACAGCAAACAAATGTTGCTAGCAAGCTCTTTAAGGATGAGTAGAGCTAAGGGAATTGGGACTGAACTAAAGTTTTGTTTTGGAATAGTTTTAATCTTAGACTCTGGTGCTCACCTGTGTGCATATAGAGGGAATAAGGATCTTATACAATTAGTAGAGTATGTTGCTACTTAGTGGCTGACTTGATTAAAGCTCTCCAAGATGGAAGCTGAATAGAGCTCAATGCAGCTGTGCTCACCTCAAAATAATAGTCACAAAGTAAGAGAAAATTGTTAAAAAGAATTCAATGACATTCACCTAATGATTAATTGTAAAGGAAGGCTTGTGTATAAAAGCTGAGATTTCTCAGGGCTGATTTGAGCTTTTGCTGAAACTTTGCTTCAGGGCCGAAGGTGGGGGGGGGGGGATCCCGAGGCTTGTGAATGGCCTGAGCAAACTGCAAAGAGAAAAAATAGAGTGTGAGCAGAAAGTGAATAGCACAATTCTAGGAGAAATGGAGACAAACTGGGAGAGAGTACATGATATTAGTCAGAGAGTGATGCAAGGATTATCAGAAGACAGAGAGTGGGTACAAGAAATGGTACAGTATGTAGGTACATAGATAAATGTCCAGGGAAGAGTAAAGAATCACAAAGAATAGGAAACGGTGTCTGGGCAGATCATAATAGACAAATTTAACAATGTACTAATAGGTTAAAGCACCATAGTTAGGTAAGATACTGGTTAGAATGTGTAACAAATGCTGTGTTTCTGCTTTTCAAATACCAAATAAACAAACAACGGTATGTTTCTGCTTACAAATACCAAGTATGTTTCTGCTTACAAAATCAGTTAGAACTGCAGTTAGATAAGATGCAGTTTAGAGTTTGCAACAAACACTATTACTGCTTTTCAGATACCAAATAAACAAACTGTATGTTTCTCCTTACTAATGGCAGGTATGTTTCAACTAATACCAGTTGAAACTGTACTTAGGTAACAAACATTGTTTTTGCTTTTCAAATACCAGATGCCAAATAAACAAACTGTATGATTCTCCTTACTGATAGCAGGTATGTTTCTGCTAACTAATACCAATTAGATCTGTAGTTAGGTAAGATATTGGCTAGAATTTGTAACAAATGCCGTGTTTCTGCTGTTTGTGTACAAAATAAACAGCAACTGTATGTTTCTGCTTACTAATACTAAATGCAGAATACTGTGAAGCAGATATCAATAAAGGAAATGTCTAAGTAGCCACTCTAGCTTCCTAAGTAAGTTTAGATATGTAAGTACGCATATACACACTGGAGTAATCACCAAGCTCTACATATACAATGAGCAGTAAAAAAAGCATCATAGTTTTGTCAGACTATACACTCTAAATAGTAATAATAAATGTAGCACTAATATAGAAAAGCATAAAAATCCCTGTAAAATTATGACAGCAAACAGACAAAGCTAAAACGGCATATGCATATAAAAAGAAAAAAAGATAGGCAAACATGTTGCCATGGAAAATGTGGCCTGTCCAAGACATGAGTTGAACCATTGTACAGTACAACAACTGCTCACCTGTGTCTGTCTACAAGGTGATATTCCACAGGCACAGGGGTCTGTGGGTGAGTGGATTATGTACTGTTGTGGCCTTGGTTTGGTTCCTTTGGGCAACTGTTTTGATGTGTGAGAGCAGATAACCTCAGCATTCCGAGGGTATGTGGGGAAATCCATGCATCCCCACTGACACACACACACACACACACATATTATATATATATATATATATATATATATATATATATATATATATATATATATATATATATATATATATATATATATATATAAATGTGTATAACAGGGATGTCTCGATAAATGTTGCTGTGTGTATGTTATGTATATGAGTTATATAGATATATGTGGAGTGTCTATGTATCATTGTAATATTGGTATTATATGTATATGGGGTACATACTGATAGATACACTAAGCATGTTGCAGGGGGATAGGGTCAGACAGATATGTATAGGTAGCTGTCTGTATGTACAGACATATTTCCACATAGCAGGTCTTTGTGAGGAAGAGGCAATAGAATTGTGCTCAAGTTAGCTAACTGTCGGAGCATGCCCAGTGGGACTGTCAGTATTTACAAGGTGACTCCAGGCCAGAGCTACCTGCACTCCAGGCCGGGATTTTGTGTCCTACAGACATTGGCAGCTGCACCTGTTTCTGCAGCACTTCCCTGACATTGTCCACAGCATTCCTTGGCTGTGTGTTGTAATTAATATGTGACTGGGGTACATGAGGGAACACTATATACAACGTGACAGTCTGCATACCTCTCACTGTACGTTTTTTCATAATGTCCAAAATTTCACTCCATATGTCTGGCCTGTTCCTCATACATTTGTGGTGTTCCAGTAAAATGTTGTATAATATAATCAGTGAATAGTACTAACTACAGACAAACATTTCTGTGTTGGACTTTATATCCTTCAGATATTCTGTACTGATGCAACCCACTTTTATACTAGCCACCTTCTAGGTTAATCAGAACATCTGAATGTCTGAACTAGTTTTGGCTCTTTGTCCCCCCATTCTCTTTGCCGTTTTCCAGCTTTCATGCACTAACAGATTGAGGAGTATGACAGTCTGTGGGAACACCACTATACAACTACCTCACATGCAAAATATGTGGATACTGCCAGATTCAAACCATCAACACCATCACCCATACTAATGTCTCTAGCCTACTGAACCACACAGACTGCCAGATAGGGATGTGTCATTCATCCCACAATCAACAGCATATGGACATACATTGTCACCCCTGCGTTACATGAGACATAGAACATGTGTCCAGGTTCTATGTCACAGCCCTGGAATTGGCTGGTCTGCTGATATATCATTGCAGATTTACTGTTACAGCAGTTGTATGGGTACACTGATGTGTTGGGGGTGGGGGATTACCAGCCCATGCTGTGCTGGCATAGACAGTTGTGCGACTGTCATGTGGCCCCATTGTTTGCCATCTCCCTTGAATAATGACGCTGAAAACAGGCTCTGTGGAACCTAGTCGGACTTTCCCGGTCAACAAATGTTAAATAAAATAAATAAATAAATGTAGTGGATTTTTCAGCCATGTGGCCTAGTGCATATTATGGAGCACATACTATTGAACAGAGTACCTGTTGTCTGAAGCGGCTGTTAGATCTCTTCATGTAGCCCAGTAACCCACTATATTCCCTTGCATACATGCGGCAGGTTCACACATATGCTACCATATTCTAGTACCCCTTACAAGTGGTGAATATCTGAGTGACTTACCTTGCAAATGCAGCAGTTGACAGATCTGTAGTTTGGGGCTGACTCTATCTAATGCATGTAGTACACAGCCAATACATGTTTAGGCATAGGTTGTGTGGGCTTTCAGCATTTTTACTAATATGTATGTGAGTCAGAATAAGGTGTTAGTCCCTAGGGGCCCTAGGTTGTCAGTGCATGCTACGCGTTGTCTCTTGGTGAAAGCCAGGGCATACTGGGCATGCCTACGTCTGCCTACAGATACAACCTCAGGGGTTTCCTCCTTGGAGTCCCCCTGTGGGTATGGCTGTGGTGACCTAGGCACTGGTGGGGGGTTGTGTATCCTTTCCTTTTGCTGATCCTGCTGCAGCTGTTTCCACAGGATCATATTGTGTAGCATGGCACATATTGTGACCATCTGTGCACATGTGGCTGGAGTGTACTACAAGGCTCCACCAGATCTATTGAGGCACCAGATCCGTGACTTCAGCAGCCCAAACACATGCTCTATCATGTTCCTTTTTTGTGTGTCTGCCTTATTATGGCATTCTTCTGTGGGTGTGGGTGCATTTCTGATGGGTGCCATCATCTACGGTTCCAGTGGATAGCCAGCATCCCCCAGTAAATGGCCATATCTGATGCCCCCCCAGCAAACATATGGTACAGCTGTGATGCATGCCAGATATGGGAGTTGTGATAACTGCCAGGGCTGCCAGCATACACATTCATGATAATGCGCTTGGCATTGCACATGATCTAGCAGTTGATGGAGTGATACTTCTTGCAGTTGACGTAGATTCTACCCTCCTCACCGGGTGGTGCCTTGATGTGTACTTAACTGCAATGTATGGCACCCAGTACCTCAGGGTAGTGTGCATACTGCTGGCCCTTGCCTTAGGGGTGAGGGGAAAATAAATGCGCTCACTGGCATGTGGTAGCATGGCATCCAGGAACTGGTGGAATACCCTGGATCCTGATGCCTATGAGACCCCCATCATGTCCCCAGCTGGTCTTTGGAAGGTACCAATAGCTAGTAAGCTAATAGCTACACATATCTTTGTATCCACTAGGATGGGTTCCCCTCTGTTGGCTCTGCATTTGAGTTAAGGTCGGCAAAGCTCAGTGAGTTCTTGTAGTACGTCACTGTCCACCCTGTAGCACTCTACAATCTCCAGCTCATGTAGCCCCTAGAAGGTTACCCTGGGTCTGAATACTCTTCTCCTTCTCAGTCTAGGCCTATGGTCAGTAGCAGCAGCAGCACTGACCTCAGTATCTGGCACATACAGATGTAGCAGCAGCAGCATCAGCACTGACCTCAGTATCTAGCAAATACAGATGTAGCAGCAGCAGCATCAACACTGACCTCAGTATCTAGCACATACAGATGTAGCAACATCAGCATCAGCACTGACCTCAGTATCTAGCACATACAGATGTAGCAACATCAGCATCAGCACTGACCTCAGTATCTAGCACATACAGATGTAGCAGCAGCAGCATCAGCACTGACCTCAGTATCTAGCAAATACAGATGTAGCAGCAGCAGCATCAACACTGACCTCAGTATCTAGCACATACAGATGTAGCAACATCAGCATCAGCACTGACCTCAGTGTCTAGCACATACAGATGTAGCAGCAGCAGCATCAGCACTGACCTCAGTATCTAGCACATACAGATGTAGCAGCAGCAGCATCAGCACTGACCTCAGTATCTAGCACATGCAGATGTAGCAACATCAGCATCAGCACTGACCTCAGTATCTAGCACATACAGATGTAGCAGCAGCATCAGCACTGACCTCAGTATCTAGCACATACAGATGTAGCAGGAGCATCAGCACTGACCTCAGTATCTAGCACATACAGATGTAGTAACATCAGCATCAGCACTGACCTCAGTATCTAGCACATACAGATGTAGCAGCAGCAGCATCAGCACTGACCTCAGTATCTAGCACATACAGATGTAGCAGCAGTAGCATTAGCACTGACCTCAGTATCTAGCACATACAGATGTAGCAGCAGCAGCATCAGCACTGACCTCAGTATCTAGCACATACAGATGTAGCAGCAGCAGCATCAGCACTGACCTCAGTATCTAGCACATGCAGATGTAGCAACATCAGCATCAGCACTGACCTCAGTATCTAGCACATACAGATGTAGCAGCAGCAGCATCAGCACTGACCTCAGTATCTAGCACATACAGATGTAGCAACATAAGCATCAGCACTGACCTCAATATCTAGCACATACAGATGTAGCAGCAGCAGCACTGACCTCAGTATCTAGCACATACAGATGTAGCAGCAGCAGCACTGACCTCAGTATCTAGCACATACAGATGTAGCAGCAGCAGCATCAGCACTGACCTCAGTATCTAGCACATGCAGATGTAGCAACATCAGCATCAGCACTGACCTCAGTATCTAGCACATACAGATGTAGCAGCAGCAGCAGCACTACCTCAGTATCTAGCACATACAGATGTAGCAACATCAGCATCAGCACTGACCTCAGTATCTAGCACATACAGATGTAGCAGCAGCAGCACTGACCTCAGTATCTAGCACATACAGATGTAGCAGCAGCAGCACTGACCTCAGTATCTAGCACATACAGATGTAGCAGCAGCAGCACTGACCTCAGTATCTAGCACATACAGATGTAGCAGCAGCAGCAGCACTGACCTCAGTATCTAGCACATACAGATGTAGCAGACCTGCAGTAGCCCCTAGCATTCCTTCAGTTAAAACTCACAAGTGTGTACTCCACTGGTGCAGAGTATGGGAGTTAAATCAGATTGTAGGGTGTATACAACCTCAATAGAGCTCTGCTGTAGGTGCAGCCTTTGTGATTGGTTACCTATAATGCATTCCTCCTGCCAAGTACATCATTAAGGACAGTTAATGGGCCTAGTTTAAGTAAAACAGGGGTTATCAGTACTTAATAGATCATTGCCTTTCTCAGCCAATTTTTTTTTGGGCAGCCTTCCTTACACAGCATTGCGGCATGCCGCGCAAACATGTGACACAAAGTTAAACAGTGTTAAGCACTGAGTGTACATGCCTCATGATAAGTCACGCTCAACACGGCAGAGTGCCATGCAAACACACTCAAATGTGTTGAAACATGTGCCCCAAAGATAAATAAAGGTTACCAGACACTGTACACACACCCCTGCTCAGCAGAGAGCCGTGCAGCGCAAACAGGTGCTGCTGAGCTCCACTGAGCTTACAGGTACTCAGACACCCCTCTTTGATGTCAACTACCTCTTCTGTGGACACCAACACAGTTCTGTGCCTACACGGATGGGATCTGTGGACATGAATACTCATTTGTGCTATCAGTAACCCCAGCTGATTTGCATAGGGATCTGTGCACACAACCTGGAAACATCATGGTTCCAGGTCCTTCCTCCTTAGCAAAAGAACCATTCCACCATTGTAGATATGCTACACAGGGTTCTATAATACATTACTGTCACATACTAATAACTTTGGTTTATACACTATTTTTTTTTCATAAAAGCATGTTTGCGCACTGCAGTGTGCCACACAAACATACCCAGATCATTAAAAAAAAATAAAATTATTTTACATTATTTCTCATATGGTTTTGGACACACCTTGGATGATTTTGCACATAACTGTGTCTTCTATGCTATTTCTATCCATCCCACTACACATTTACAGCCCCTGTTGTCTGTTTAAAATCCTGTACACGGAATTTTTCCATGTACACTACAGACACCAACACGGAGTCTGCAGGACTGCCTATCTGCTTCCTGGATCGATCTACCTCCCCCATTTGCATGCAGTTCACCTGCTTATCAGGTGATTTTCATGCCATGGTACTTCCATGTAGGTGTGTGCATGCGTGCCTCCCAGCTCTGTTTACTAGATCGCAAACTTCCTTACTTTTGTGTAAACAGTGTGCCAATATGCCTACAGAGAAAAAAGTCTGTGGCTTTATTAAATTCCCCCCATTGTCTTTAATTGTTTTGCTTTATTCATTGCACTAAATGAATTAATTCATCATTAATAGGCCTGGATTGTGTAATATAGTCTAAACATGTTGCATTTTGTAATATATTTTTGCAGTACCATTTTACAGTCTCCAGCAACTGCAAGGGATTGACATTTGTCAGGTCACATTGCTCTCAACTAAATAGGGACAAATCTCAACAGAATCAGGGACAAACACAGAAATAATCAGGGACAATCAGGGATACTTTTTAAAACATTAGTACTGTTAACTTGAGATGTTAACAGAATAAGATGATGTGAATGAATATACAATTTCTGAAGTAAAAGAAGTCTATAACTCTAATTTCTGTCATCATTTATTAATTGTAATTCACCATGTCTCCAAATGTCACCAGTTTTAGGAGGGATTAATTGGGACAGAGCTAAAACTTGTGTTAAAATCAGAGGCACTCCTGAAAATCAGGGACAGCTGAGAGGTATGATCAGAACCGGGTCTATGTTCGGTGATAGAAAATAATATTTAATTGAATGGCTGTACATTGAACATTAGTCAACGAAGAGCACTTTTATCAAACAGGGATGTGATGAAAAATAAAGTCATCGAATGGCCATGGTTGGCCAACATAAAGGGACAGCAATCTACTACTAGCTTACCAGTAACTTAGCTTTAATAGAACCTGCCCTTTCCCCAATTTAGTGCAACCTCGGAGATGGTATATATAATTAGTGGGAGGGTATGGGGGGCACAGCCCCCCACATAAGTGAAGAATTCTGTAAATTTTACGCACATCTTTCTGTTTATCTTGCTGTTAGTTGCATTTACATGCATACACACCACAGTATATTAACTCTTAGTATGAACAGCTACTTTTAGATACTGGATTGTACTAAGTACAATAAATACACGGAGGCAAACTGCTTCAGTAAACTGCTTTAGTTAGTAAGACATTTCTGTTACATTTGACTTTTGGTTCTACAAACACGCAAGACATATGCTGTCAGCTCTCTATAGCAAATTCCCAAAGTCTGTTTATGCATAGTTACATTTATACCAGAAGGTCTGGTATTTTTCTCAACGTTTGATGTAATACAGTTTTTTCCCTTGTATAACAGTTTTCCTTTGTTCCCTTGTCCTTGGTTCTTTGTAGTTTGATGATCCATGGAAACTCAGTCTTGTATTATCTGAAATGTGGTGTTCCAGCCCTATCTGAAACTTGATGTTACATTTCTTTACTTCATGGATGTCCTTGCAGCTGCCATCTATGTAGTTATTACAGACTTTGTTTCTCAATAATGTATTCCTTCACATGGATGCCAAAATCTTAACTATGCTATGCCAGCACACATACTACTTCTTATTTTTCAGCATTTTACACTATTTCTAAATTATTTTTATTTATTTATTAATTTAACATTTGTTGACCAGGAAAGTCCATCTAGGTTCCACAGATCCTGTTTTCAGTGGAGGCCCAGGGAGAAATGCTCCAGAAGCATGTCTTTAGAATTAACCCTTTATATTTCATATTATTCTTGCAGCTTTTATTCTAGCTAATAACCATGCTAGCAGTAGTTTGAAAAGACAGTATATACTATATAGAACATTGTATTCTTTCAGTTCCCCAATTTTTTGATTTGTTTGAGGAACGGACTAAACTTTACTTAAAGAAAAGACTGCATTTGTTTCATCAGCATTGCTATTTACAGCATTTACCACTTTGTTCATATTTACAATCATAACTTGTTGAGTTACTGCAACTCTTTGTAACATGCAGCATATAAACTATTGTAAGCTATTATTATTATTATTATTATTATTATTATTATTATTATTATTATGACTTTTAAAACTATTAACACAGGATGTATTAACCAATTTAGCAATTTGGTCCCAGATGATGACCATTCTTTAAATATGTCCCACCAATTATGGGCAGTGTCAGCTTCTGTTTTTGTCTTTTACTATTAACACTGGGTTATTTGAAACCACACATACAAACTGTGTTGCCAGTTTAACAAACATTTTGAAATTTGAAGGCAATATTGTCCATTTATACTAAATTGTAATCTGTCTATCAAAGATACTTGTAATGACTTACTAAATAGTAGGATTTCCTTGTGCTTGTAAATGTATAATTTGTGAGATATCTTGTTTTACTAGTTTTCATACCAAGGTATTTTAAATCTGCATTTGGTATCTTTAAAACTTGGAAATGTAATACTGAAGTGCAATATTGTCTTTTGGTATTGTTGTCCTATCATGGTACAAGTGGATGGTACTTTTACCATTTGATCTGCAAGGAGTACTGGTTTATTACCCAGAATGGTAAGTATTTTAAGCCATGGTGCTTTTTCTTGTATTACTGTGTTGTTTATACAAATAAACAGAGTATTGGTAGAAATCATACCCTTTTTTTCCATGTTGAGTGTATTCTTATTTTTGTGTTATTATCTACACACTGTGACATTTTTGCATGATGTCTTCCCTTGTCAAAACTGTTACATTTTCAGGGGGTAATGTATAGCATTTAATAGAAATAGTGCTGTTTATTAAAATGTTTATGTCAGTCTTTGATTGTTTTTAAACGTACATGCTGTATGCTTTTTACAACTAAAATTGTCTTGTGTTCTATTTTGTGTAGCATTCATGAAATATTGTAATTCCCTCTGTTTTGATGTTCAGAATGATGCAAATGAAATGCAGACGTCTGTGTTGAATGCTGCCTTGTCTCGCAGCTGAATTTTTATCTATAGTCTTTGAAGCATGTTCCAGACACTGAACATTCAGCTTGTCTCAAGCTGTACCAGAATATATGTGTGCTACCAAACAGAAATACATGTATTTAAATAACTATATTATTTTTACATATATTATAGCAACAGATGTGTATATGCATCTAACAAGCAAATAGATGTGCACATGCATTTATCCATATTTAAACATATCTATTTCTGTATACATTCCCTCTGTTTTTATTTTAAATTTAAAACTGTTATTGTTTGTTTGTGTCTTTCGGCTTTTCCCGGTTAGGGGTCGCCACAGCGGAACTCCAGTCCGCTAATGATTGGCAGTTGATTTTTACGTACCGGCTTGCCAGGCCTGACACACAACCTTCAATGAAGGCACACCCATTCACGCATGTCTCCACCCAGAAGACGCTCTAGCTGAGAATCGAACCGGACAGCGTCTTACTGTGAGGCGACAAACTGTTATAGTTAAGTTATATTGCTATTAACTAGAAACACATTGGGAAACAAAACCTTTAGATTTTCTTTTAATACAGCAAGTTAACACAGTTTAATATTGTCAACACAATGATGACAACCATTACTATTAGAACTGGATGAATCTGAATATGACTCTATACAGTGATGTTTTATCCTGCAGTTTATTGAAAATGCTTGAGAATTTTATTGCAAAGGCATTGCAGTCTTGCTTTTTCAAAAAAAAACACGTCACAAATGTCAAGATTTGACTTGTTACTATACATATAACACTTGAATGCAAAATTGTCTATTTACGTAGATAAACCATTTACTATATATTGTACAGAAAACACTTGCTTGTACAGATTGTTTTTGTATTTGTATATACATGGCTGTAATGTACACTCAGTCCAATTTTTAAACCTAGCACTAAACTGTAGCCTGCTAATTACATACCTTTTGCAGTACTGGTTACACAGTTAGTGTAAAATTGAAAGCATGCCCTTTTCCCTGTAGTATACATCATTTTATTGCAGTATTGTTTGTTTTATGCTGTGAGAATTGAATGTATGGTTGCCCTTTTGGCTGTTATGTATTTATTTTGCTATTGCCTATACTGTGAAAGTAGTAATAGGAATTGCTTTTACCAATTTTGAAAAGACGTTTACTGTTACTAGTAGTTATTTGTACCCTCCCTTTTTGTAAACGGACCTGCATAATTTAACTGCATACCAGGAAAAGCCGAAAGAAGACTGTACTCGTAGTATTTACTTGCAAACAGATTATTAATGACATATATGCACAATTGTGACATGTTATTATAATTATTAAACAGGATTAGACTTTTATGCTTTTTGCTTAATGCTGTACGTGAATGTTTTAGAAAAACGTAAGCCATTTGGCCTGACAACCAGTCTTGTCTCCTTGCCCTTATAGATTTCAGTACCAGTAACATTTTATCTTAGGCAACATTTTTCGTAACTACCCATTCCAGCCTGGAAAGATTTGAGCTCACATACTTTTTTTCTTTCTGCGCATTTCAGACGCTTAACTCCTTTGCACTTACTCGTACCTTCAGTCATTCATTAAAATATTCTTGCAAATTGATATAAACATTCGTAATTTGCCTAAGTATGCATAATAATGCTTTTGAAGACTGTTTTTGCTGGAGTCTATGCTATTTTTTATGCTATTATACAATTACAAAATAGTGTAAGAAACAAAAGAGATATTGACTTAACTAACGCATGCTTAAAACAGATATATTTACATGATTTACATTTGCTATGGTCTGCCTTTTGCTATACTTTAGATGAAAAAAAATGCGTGCATGTCAGTCTTCTGACGTCATGTCTTTTATACGTTTAACTACTCTCATTTGATTTCTATGCCCTAGAACTGTTTTGTTAGCTGAAATGGTTTTAAAATCACTATTTAAGTGCCTTGCTTTAACTGAATGAAAGTTTTACATTTAATACTTTTTTGTTTAATAGCATCCATGCTGTAGAGTGAGAAACAAAGAAAAGAATTACCAATTTCTGTGTGCAAGTTGTCCAAATCTTCCATCGAGAAAGTGTGGAAGTCCCTCGTTGATTTTCCCAAAAGTTGGTCAACACAGCTGGCAGATTCAGAGGGTGGCCTAATGGTTAAGGTGTTTGCCTTACAAACACAAGGTGCAGGGTTTGAGTCTCACAAGGGATAATTGGCTAGGCTTAAAATGGCTTGCAAGATCAGTTAGCCTAGTACTAATCTATGAATCTATGAATTAAATGTACAGGACCTGTGAAACTTGCAGAGATGCACTGTTCTGCTACTGGATACTGTGCAGAAGAAGGAGGCAAACATTTGCTTTGTAACTGGACGTACTAACTGAATAAAATGAAAAAGTAGCTGTAGTTGTGACAAGGAGAAACCATGCGGTCTGTCAACTGTGGCTCGCCATTGAAGAATTCTGTAAATTTTACGCACATCTTTCTGTTTATCTTGCTGTTAGTTGCATTTACATGCATACACACCACAGTATATTAACTCTTAGTATGAACAGCTACTTTTAGATACTGGATTGTACTAAGTACAATAAATACACAGAGGCAAACTGCTTCAATAAACTGCTTTAGTTAGTATGACATTTCTGTTACATTTGACTTTTGGTTCTACAAACATGCAACACATATGCTGTCAGCTCTCTATAGCAAATTCCCAAAGTCTGTTTATGCATAGTTACATTTATACCAGAAGGTCTGGTATTATTTTCAGCATCTGATATAATACAGTTTTTTCCCTTGTATAACAGTTTTCCTTTGTTCCCTTGTCCTTGGTTCTTTGTAGTTTGATGATCCATGGAAATTCAGTCTTGAATTATCTGAAATGTGGTGTTCCAGCACTATCTGAAACTTGATGTTACATTTCTTTGCTTCATGGATGTCCTTGCAGCTGCCATCTACGTAGTTATTACAGACTTTGTTTCTCAATAACGTACTCCTTCACATGGATGCCAAAATCTTAACTATGCTATGCCAGCACACTTACTACTTCTTATTTTTCAGCATTTTACACTATTTCTAAATTAACCCTTTATATTTCATATTATTCTTGCAGCTTTTATTCAAGCTAATAATCATGATAGCAGTAGTTTGAGAAGATAGTATATACTATATAGAACAAAGTATTCTTTCAATAAGTATTGTTCTCTGTTTACCAAATCCTTCTGTTATGGGTGGTTGTGTCCCCCACACCTCCTGCTAATTATATATACCAAATCCAAGGTCACAGTAAATTGGGGAAAGGGCAGGCTCTAGTAAAGCTTAGTTACCGGTAAGCTAGTAGCAGATCACAGTCCCTTTATATTGGCCCACCATGGCCATTTGATGACTTTATTTTCTATCACATCCCTGTTCATTAAAAGTGCTGTTCATTGACTAATGTTCAATGTACAGCCATTTGATAAAATATTTTTTCAATATATGAACATAGACTCATCAGAACCATCTGGTCTTCAGCATCAATTATGTTACTCTGACAGTTAGCACGGAGGACTAAACCCTGACTTGTTAATGAACTGCTTCCTGTGGCAATGGTTCAGGGTATAAATTTAGTTGGAAATATTTGGCTACTGTGTGTTTGTGTTTAGCATATTTGAAATATGTGACTTTGGTCATTGTTATTATTAATTTTTTGACACAGACATCTGAGAACAATGCAGTCAACAATATAACTATAATTGTTAGGTTTGAAGGATATTTATGGATAGAAATGACTGACCAAGCAGATCTAATAGTTAAAAAGTCATTAGTCTGTCTTTGCAGGACTAGTGTGCATTTCTCTAAAGCAGATTGGAATACTTTACTGTGGAACTTTTTATCATAGTCAGACATGTGATGTGCACACAGTTAATAAAGTGGCCATAACTACTAACTACAGATATTATTTGATTATAATGACAGTAGTTTGAGTGGCCTTTTATAGCTGAAATGTTCTGAAATGGCTATTTATGTCATTATTGGTTCATACATTTGGTTTCACTGCTTGCTGGAAAAAATGTTCAAAACTACAATTTTAAAACACACTCCTAACAAAAGCTATTGTATTAAACAAGAAATACAATCAGGTAGGTGAATCAAAAAGCACATGCATTTATGCACGGTTTTAAACATTTGTGTGGGGTGAGCCTCAGGGCCCAAGATATTCTTAAACTACTACTGGCCAGATTAATTTTCAGTGAATGTGGATTTCAAAGGAAGATAAGTTTACTGTTACTCTTGTTAAGTCTGTTTTCACTGTAAGACTGTTTTGTTTTATCAAATGGCCATCAGTGTTTGATATATAAAATTTGACAGGAAAACTAGGAGTCGAAGATGGAAGCCACAAACACCACAGGCACCATTTTTCTTGTTATTCCAATAATGTTGTTTACTTGGCCCAGTGTGTTTCATGCCCAGTTTTTTATGTGGGTAAAACATGCAGGGCCTTTAGGAGGAGGAGTTATGAGCATTGTGCTTATATTAGAAATAAGAAGTGTACTAATGCTCTATACAAGCGTACAGAATCAAATCCAGATCTTCATTTCAACCTTTTAGTATTGGAGCAAATCAAGACAGACTCACAGGTTACATTATTGAAGCACATTTAGACAGAGCTGAATTGAAGTGGCAGTTAATATTTGATGCAGTAAATAGTCCTGGGTTAAATGAATCTGTTTCTATTTTGCCTTTGCTTAAATTGAGATATTATGATGCTTTTAAGTAAATTTATGTAAATTCATGTTTTTTTAAGTCTGTGTTATATATTGGTATCTCAACAAGTATTCATTTTTATAGGGTGGTATTTCTTTTAGAATTTTAGGTCTATTAACTTAATGTCAATTATTCTATTAACGTCATGATTAGTTGTGTATTTAAACTTGGTAATTGTGTCATAAAATTGTTCTGAAGAAGTTCTTATGGTCAAGAATGAAAGTGCTTAACGAATAAACTGGTGTACTGATTGGTTTTATTCCTGGGTCATTTTTGTTTTATGTCTGAGCACCACACAAGAGATGGGTTTAACCTCATAAGGAACATGTTCCCCATGTTCCGACAGCGAGGCTCAGAAAAATGATTATCCTGATAAAACTCATTTCAGTTAGTATGGAACTTTGTCTGGTGCACCTTTGAAACTGACTATGTTTATTTACTTCATAGACCGCTCATATTAGGCGCATTAGATCATGCATAACCCCCTGTTCAGAGGATTAAATATCTCTATGGATGGACACTTGACATCAGCCTTTAGTGCCTGCATTGGGTGTGCATGTTCTTTTTTTCTTTTTTAATTTCCTCATTTTGATTTTATATATAGGGAATTAAAAACAATGAAAGAGGGGTAAGGTACAGGACAAGGGCTGTAAAAATAAAAATAAATAAAAATCTCCACTTGAATGTTTTGTGTCCTAACTCTTCAGTGTCACAAGATCCAAAGGAAGCCACCACATGAATGAGTTGACCTATCATCTCTCATTTGAACCTGAGAGAGGAGTCCAGTCACTTTTGTTTTTTGGTATCAGTTCAAGCAATTTCAAACAAGGCAGCATGGGGAGATGAAGAAAAGTAGGCTAGTTCGGGCCAGAGCTGGGCCCCTTACACCACCAGGATATAGAGGGGATCTTCGGCAAGTACAGCAAACAATAAGCCCAGGCAATTAGCCTGATGATAGAACTTATAAGTGACTTAAATTACTACTACTCATAGCCGGCCTTAGGCATAGGCCAACTAGGTGGCCGCCTAGGGCTCCACTGTAGCAGGGGCACTTTTCCAGTATTTAGTTGGTGTAGGTAGACCAGAATGGGGGCACCAGATGGTGTGGTAGGGGGCACTGTGGAGCCCTTTTGCCTAGGGCACCAGTTGACCTAAGGCCGCTCCTGCTACTACTGCTGTTATAGTCTATTTAACTTGTGGAAGAGAATTAACCAATTGAATCACTGCAAGTTACTATGAGTTGTCGCATTGGGGAGGGCAGAGAAGGGATTACTTTAATGAGACTTTTATCTGTACCCCACTCTCATTCACAGCTTGTTTGACTCTGTGTGAGTGTGTGTGTGTGTGTGTGTGTGTGTGTGTGTGTGTGTGTGTGTGTGTGTGTGTGTGTGTGTGTGTGTGTGTGTGTGTGTGCGTGTGTGTGTGTGTGTGTTCATCCACCTTTTTTAATGTGAGAGGCAAGCTGCCTCCTCTTAGGAACTGGGACTAGAAGAAATTTGATGCACATGGTTATTATTATTTGTATCTAGTTAAGGCTTACTGGGCCTATCTATTAAGTTTACTAGAGCAAATTACAAGAAACCTGACTGTAATTAATTTCAAAACAGCTGCTGGCAGTTATTTTATGGGTAGGATGGCTGTGTGTAACATACCAAATGCATATTACAAAAATGAGTGGATGAGTATGCTAAGTTTTTCCTTATTAGCATGTTTTTTTTCCTTATAACTGCAGTTTGTATTTAGAACAGTAGTTATTTTTTACTTGTTAAAAAACTGGTTACCCTGCTAACCTTCAGCAAGAACTTACAGTACCATTATATCTATTATTCACTAGGTCATATAAATATAGATTGGAGCTACGCACTTATTAAACCTGTTTTAAGGGAAAGGTGAGTAGGACAAATCCAGAGTCATACAGACCCTTAAGTCTACTTTCATGTTGTGGAAAAATAATGGAGAAGGTAATATTTGATAAGTTATTGTCAGAGCTAGATAGGATGGGACTTGAAACCATATAGCAGCATGCAGATGTTGAAAACACATCTATTACCATCTGTAACATGATGTTCTATAACAATATAATAGCAGCTATGAATGAAAAATTGTGCTGTGATGTAATTTGTATAGATTTAACTTCAGCATTTGACAGGGTCATACATATAACACTGATCAATAAATTAGTACAACTAGTTATTGATGTACTCTTGATAAGATGGATAGCTACATGGCTTACAAATAGGACATGGCAAGTATCATACCGCAATTGGACAGGCAAAATACTTGGTTACAGTCAGGGTGTCCCACAGGGCTCTGTCCTAGGCCATTACTTGTTTAGATTGTATCTTTCAGACCTAACTTTTTCATCTGAGGTGTTCTACAGTCTATATGCAGTTGACCTGAACTTGGGTAAACTGATTACATGTGTTACAGATAAGACATGTTGGCAAAATAACTTGACTAAATTGACCATTTGGGCACAGGAGAATTATATGCTAATACATCAAAAACTAAGCATATGAGATTTGGTAGGCATAAATCGAAAGGTGAATATTTAATACATCACACAGTGATTGAAACTGTAAACTCATTTAAGGGCCTGGGTATATGGATAGATTCAGCTATGAGTTTTTCTAATCATATCAACCAATTGGCTAATGATTGTTATAGAACTATAGGTTGTATAAAAAGATTTAAAAAGTATAGGAAATCAAAAATAATGAAGTCATTGTTAGTTACATTAGACCCAAACTTGATTATGGAATAACAATATGGAAACCCTATAAGAAAACAAGCATGAGTAAATTGGAAAGAATGCAATGGAAATATACCAAGGGCATCCATGGATGTGAAAATTTAAGTTATTATGAAAGACTAAAATATCTGAACTTGTAGTATAGTGTCTTTTACAGATATCTAAGAGGAGATCTTATTCAGGTATATAGGGCATTTAGTGACAACTACCTCTTAGAATGTTGGGGGTTAACAAAAAGTACTAGAGAATCATCAGATGCCCCTCCCCCTGTTGTACAAGGAAGCAACAGTCCACAAAAATCACAAAAACTGATAGGCCAAAGAAAAGTCATAAAGATGATAAGGTGGACTATTGAGGATAAGAAATAAATTATGTATTGTTACTATTATGCAAAAAGCCCAGAATTTCCAGACACAAGATATACAAAATGATTAAGAGAGAAATTAGAGGAAAGAAAAATACTTCTTCAAGAAAATCTGTCAGAAGCTTCAAATGAAAACATGAGTTCATTAATACAACAGATTTATGAAAAACAGTATATACATAGACCAAGAAACCTTCATCTGTTTGGGAAAAGAAGCATCTGAGGAAGTGTGAAAATATAAACAACAAAAAAGAGATATTTGAAATGTATAAAAAAGAAATATGGAGATGGGAAAGAAAGAGAGATTTGATTTGGTGCAATATTTATGCAAAGCAGAAAGCCAAATTAATCAATGTAAAGAAGACAGCCGCAAAGATATTTGAAGAGAAATACTGGCAAAGGCATCCAGATATGGAAAATTTCACAATAAAAAATAATATCACAAAGATGGAATGTAGAAAAGAAGATCAGTAAAGTAGAAGTAAAAAATAGAAGTTGAAGTTATGATGTGTCTGCGAAGTGAAGGATTTAATGTAGAAAGTCTAACACAGGTTACATCACAGCAGGATGGAGTGAGTCCCCAAAGGAGGAAGAAACAGGAAGATCAGGACAAATCTTAAGAAAAAATATGGACATGGGAAAAAAAAGAGATTTAATATGGTGTAATATTTTTGCAAAGGAGAAAGTAAAACTAACCAATACAAAAAGAGCAGCACCAAAGATATTTGAAGAGAAATACAGGCAAAGGAATCCAGACATGGAAAACTTTGCAATACAAAAAAATAAGAAGACAAAGAGGAAAACTAGAAAATGAGATTAGTAATGTAGAAGTTAAAGAAATAGAAACTGAGGTTATGGAGTACCTGCAAAGAGAAGGGTTTAGTTTCGAAAATCTAATTCAGAAAACACCACAACAGGACAGTAATGGATATCCAAATTAAGGGGAAATCAGTGGAACAGTTAGCAATTGGTCAGGTGCCATAGCAAGATATTTTGGAGCCTTCCACAGGAAACCAGTATAAACGTTCACTTGAAGTTAGACAGCAAGGAAAGGAACAGGAAACTATGGAAACTCTGATGCAGTCAGTATTGAGGAGTGATAGGCCAGTGAGTTCCCATATGACAGAACAACAGATGACACAGGATGAAATTGAAGTGAATGTGCCACAGGAAGATGCTCTAGAACTTTCTATAGAATGCCCACAGGAAATAGAAAACAAGGGATGTGCCCTCAGTATGGAAGAAAATGAGCTAAGAGAAGAATTGCTTGATTTAATAGACAAAGACAGATATATCAAGATCAATGAAAGAAATAGACTGCAGAAGATTAATAAAACCCAAAAAGTCATAAGTCTGATAAAACAAATGAACACAGTAATTAGGACTGTTCATAGGGATCCATGCGGTATAACAGAAGTAAACAGAATATGCTACTGTGCAAAACGAATAACTGATAAAGTTCTATCACAAGATCACAGGGTAGTGAGGGAAAGGAATAGGAGAAATCGAATATCATCATGGAAGTATTGAATAGAGAAAATTATAAAGCAATTAAGACAAGAAGTGCCACTGTTAGAAGACTATAGAAGAGGGAATAGATCAACAAAAATGCTCAGAAAAAATAGATGGGATAAAAGCAATGTGCAATATTAGAAAAGACCAGGATCTATAATGCACTATCGCAAATAACAAACTAAATATTTCAGCACAGGTGGAAAAACATAGAAGATATAAAGATAAATATAAAGGAAAAGTGCAAAATAAGCAATTTACTGATGACCCAAAAAGGTTTTGTAGAGAACTGGGAAATAAGGTAAAAGGAATTGAAAGACTGCCAAAAAAAGAAGAAATAGATACATTTTGGAGAAGTTTCTATGAAAATCCTGTGGGACATAACAAAGATGCTAAGTGGATAGAAAAAGTAAAAGAAAGAATAAGAAGTTTAAAGGTACAAGATATGAAATGGGTTGAAGTAACAGCTAGAGAGATTGAAATAAAATTAAGAAATTAATCTAATTGGAAAACCCCAGTCCCAGGTGCAGTACCTAACTTCTGGTTAAAAGTATTAACATCTTTGCATGAAGATTTAGCCATGAGTAAGAACTATTTATATGCATACCCAGAACAGACACCAACCTGGCTAACAACAGGAAAAACAATGCTCCTACTTAAGAGTGAACCTGCAAGCTACCCTAGAAATTATAGACCAATAACTTGCCATCCGATGATGTATAAACTATACATGGGAATTGATGCAGACAAAGTTTATAGTCATTTAGAAGAAAACTCAGTTATGGCAGTAGAGCAAAAGGGCAATAAAAGAAAGTCATATGGAACAAAGGATCATTTGTTGTTAAATAAAGTCAAAGTGGAGAACTGTAAAAAGGGGAAGAATCTAAGTATGGCATGGATTGACTACAAAAAAGCATTTGATAGAATCCCTCATTCATGGATAAAAGAGTGCTTAAAAATATATAACATACACCCCACACTGATCGACTATATTCCAGTGACCATGAAAAAGTGGCAGACCACTTTGCAATTAAGTCATGATAAAGGACAAATGTTTATCCTAGGGATAAAAATTCAAAGGGGGATATTCCAGGGTGACTCTCTGTCATCGCTACTATTCTGTCTTGCCCTTAACCCATTAAGCTGTTTAATTAACAGCTTAGGCCATGGCTATAATCTGGCTGCTAGAAAACAACAAAGTGTAAAGACTTCTCATCTTCTCTTTGTCGATGATTTAAAACTGTATATCACATCAGATGAGGAACTGGAGGCACAACTGCAAGTTGTTAAAACTTTTTCAGATGATATAAGGATGTCATTTTGTCTTGATAAATGTGCAAAAGCAACCTTTAAAGCAGGAAAACTGCAACGCCAGGAAAACATCAGTTTGGGACAAGAATGTGATATAAAAGTAAGAAGGAGTGTATAAATATTTGGGAACTGATGAAGGATCAACAATAAAACACGAACAAATGCGAATAAAACATAGTGAGGAATACTTCAGAGGACTTAAACTAATCCTGAAAACAGCACTGATATCTAGGAAGAGAATTCAAGCTATAAACCAATTTGCTGTTCCTGTCCTAACTTACAGTTTTGGAGTGATTGATTGGCCCCAAAAGATGTTGGCTAGATGATTTATAAAAATCAGTGCACACCAAGATTATATATTCCCCGTTCAGAAGGAGGGATGGGCCTCCTTGAAAATTATTATATGTATAGATCTTCAATCGTGGGACACCACACATATCTGAAGGAGGGATGGGCCTCCTTGAAAAAGATTATATGTATAGATTGGCAATCGTGGGACTCTAGACATATCTGCTGACCTTACAAGACCCAAAATGTAGCGAAAGTTTTGAAACATGAGGAGAATAAATCTAAGATGATTTATAAGTATCAAGCAGAAATGGAAATCAAACCAGAAGTAAATAAAAATCAGGCAGCAACTGAATGTGCCAAAAAACAAAAGAAAGAATATAAGGTGAAGGATCAGATGAGAAGGCAAGAAATGTGGAAAATGCATAAATATAGTTGCAAGTATAGAAAACTTCTGTAAGAACCTCATGTTGATCAGGAACGAACACAGGAATGGTTAAGGAGAGGCAAATTCACACCAAGAGATAAAAGGTTAATATTGGTGGCCCAAGATAGTGGGCTGCATACATGTTGGTTTATAAAGTCCATTGAACATGTGGAAGAAACAGACAAATGTAGGTTTTGCAAACCGAATTGGAAACAGTTGCACACATCGTTGCTGGTTGCGACATACTAATGGCAGAAGGACTGTAGACTGAAAGGCATAATAATGTGGCGAGACTGTTGCACTGGGGATTGTGCAAACATTATGGTATTGAAGTGGCTGAAAAACACTGGAAACATGAGCCACAAAGCATAGAAAATGAAATGTCTACATCACATGGGATCTTCCATTACCAGCAGTACAAAAGATAGATGCTAGAAAACCGGATATAGTGGTCCAAGAAAAGAAGACAAGAGTAGCATTGATCATTGAAATTGCCTCACCCAGTGACTACAGTGTCTTGCGTACAGAGAGACATAAAGTCATAAAATATCAGGATCTGAAGGCAGAAACAAGAGCAATGTGGAAGAAAGATCCCCAGACAGTTCCAATAACAGTAGGAGCAACGGGTCTTGTAAAAAAGAATTTACAATCGTACTTAGATATGTTACAAATGGGTTACCTTCATTTGACTGAAAGCTCATTTGACTGACACTTATTTGACTGAGACCAAATGACTGAAACTTCATTTCACTGACACTTCATTTGACAGACAATTAGTACTGGCAGTTTCTAGAGCACTGTAAGGCAAGTAAAAGGAATATGTCCTTTTCCCCACTGTAGTGCGACCCTGGAGTTAGTATATATATAGTTAGGGGGTGTGTGGGGGGACTTAGTTTCATGTTATATTCTCTGCTTTTGGTTTTATATTGTTTACTAAAAACAAAGTAAGTGTGGGGGTGCGTCCCCCACACCCCCCAGCTTAACTTTGCTGAGATCTGGCAGCTGTAGTATATGAATGATGTGATATATGTGCTCACATAGCAGAAACAGCCTCTGTGCATTTTGTTTGGCTCACCTGACTGTAACATGCCATGAGGTTCTGCTAGAGAACAGCTGCACCAGGATTATTTGCACATCTATCTGACACCCATCCTCCCAGTATTACGTATGTGAAATGGCCACGTAGTGCAGTTACGTGCAGGGCTCGATGCTAGAGGCTGCAGCAGGTTGGCATAGCAGTGATTTTGACAGGGTGGTAAAGCATGCTGAACCTGAAGTGCCTCTGGGTGTATGACCATAGCCATGGCTGCTGTAATGTCTCAGTCAGTCTTTAGCATCGCTGAAGACAGGATTACAAAGTGAATCTAGTGAATCATATTATTTCACATTGAAAGTGTACTGCTTCTTGCTGAAAAGGCACATATTTGTGCGACACTAGAATGTAATATCTGCAAAATGTTACTTATTACTTGCAGGGTGTAAAGCAATTATGTTCTGGGTTACCAGAAAAATTATCAAAATCTGACTATAAAACACAGGCAAATCACAGAATAAAGGATGCTCAAACTGGAGCTGAAACCTGTAACACTGTCCTTGTCAATAATGCCTAATAGACATGCACCATTAGACAAAGCACCCTAATAGTCAATGAGTTCATAGTTGTGCTAGCAGCTTTGACATATGAATTGCTATTAATGTCCTTTGATGTGCATTAACCTGGCAAGTTGCCCATCCTTCAGTTATAGTCTGTATGCATTTGTCAATATTTAAAAAAAAGGATCTGTCTTGCTAAGGCATTGTTCTGATTACTCCTTGATGAGTGTCATGTGTACCTTGTACAGCTCTTTCTTGTAAAGACTGAAGCATTACCGGCTTGGCTTCTTTTGAAATATTTTTTTAGAACAGGATAACAACACATTCTCACAGAGAGCATATTTGTTAAGAGAAGCATTCTGTATGCCATCTCTGTTATATATAAATTAATATGACAGTTCTGGAGTAATGGATCCATCTCTGCTTCTATTTCTATTAAAGCTAAACATTTTGGGAACAAAACTACTTACATTAACATTGATGTAGTTTTCTTATATCTCTTCCTCCCACTTGTTCACACTGTATTGAATTCTTTGACATGAATTGTGCTATATCTCCTTCCCTTTTCTGTAACAAACAATCATAAGGCTGAACTCTCTCTCACCACCCTTCAGTTCTCAAAGGTAGTTTGGCTTAGGGCCTGGTGTATTCCATTCAGGTGGTGTATGTTCTTTGACTTGTGCCTATATAGAGAAAAAATGAATATGTATGCAAGCCCACACTATCACTAACATTTAATTTCCTGTCTGGGAATACTCTCTTTCAACATTTGATACAGTTATACTAACATATGTGCTGAGTTTTTGCACTTTTGTGTTAAAATAACTCCACAAATTTGCTGAACTTGCAAAGAGCAAGAAGCTGAGATTTTAGTTTTATGATCAAAGTATCACATTAGCTTGATCAGTAACTAAAATCTTTTAAATTTTGCAGTAATTTTAACGATTATCAGTCCAAATCCAAGGTGTATCTTTTTTTGGTCAAATTTCACAGTGATTCAGTGATTGCTCAGAAATGCTTTTCTAGCACTGCAATTAGGCCTTTTCTGAGAATATGAAACCATAAAACTGTTAAAGCATACAAGCTGGATTTTCATTTTGTGTTCATTTAAAATCATTCTACTATTTTTTTCTGTCATACAAATGAAAATAGGCTTATATGGGGAAAACAAGAGGATTAAGTAGATACATTAGAAGCCTCAGTCAGGTGATAAGACAATACGGCTACTCATAATAATAACTAAACACAAATGTCACCATTAGATCCATACAAGAACCACACTAAGACTCAGTTCTAAAACTCCTTGTTTATTAAAATCATTTCCCACACATGCTTATTGTATATCAAGTTTGTGCCTCCCTTTTCAAGCAATTAAAAGTGCTCATCTCCCAAATCATGCAGTGCTGTATGTGACAATCATGGTATAAATTGTGCCTACCACCCAGCCATTAAGACTAGTCTTACTGGTAGTTGTAGTAGTACCTTGTTTAACCTTATTCCATAGGTTGGGAATATGTTAAGTTAGGAACCTATTTCTTCAGTGTCTTATTTGTTGGTGAAGATTTTGGTCCCCAATGCAGATGTTTGGAGAGCCACTGGTTTTGCAAAGAATTAGAAGGACAAATATGACTGGGTCTTTCATGGCTTGAAAAGCAAGGAGAAGCCTATAGATTACTGAGTATAAGGAGATCTGAGATACTCTATAAGGACAGTTGAAGGATTTAAGGCCTTTAATTTGCTTGGTAAGGTATCTTTGGGGTCTTTCTTTTGGAACAATATGTTTCCATATACACATGCCAAAGGGAGAATTATATTCAATGGTAGGTCTGATGGGGAAATAGTATAGTGTCAGGATAACTTTTTTGGATCCTGAAGATATTCCCTTGGAAATTAACTGGGCCAGAAAGAAGAATTCCCTGACTATGGTGGAAACTTGATGACTGAATGAGAAATAATTGTCCGTATATATACTCAGATCTTTTATGACTGTGTCTGTCTGAAGAGGAGTACCATTTAGAGCATATTATAAGACAGGGACAGTGTTCTTGTCAAATGCTACTATGCTGCACTTTGTTACATTGAGCTTGAGACCATTTTCAGTACACCAAGTATGTGCATATTCCAGCCCTTCCTGGAGCTACTTAGTATCAGTTGATTAGCAGATCAGAGTGCACATCTTGTGGTTATCAGCAAACTTGGTCAGCACTGATCCTTGTAGTACACCACTAGTTGCAATGTTTTGTTCATTGAGGGCTCCAGTAACTTTCACATCCTGAGATCTGTAAGATAATCAATTTGCAATCCATAAGGGTTTGCATTAATTTTGTCTAATTCTTTAACAATATAAGAATAGAGGAGAGTGTAAAAAATCTTGGTCAGGTCAAGATAAGCAGTGTGCACTGAGTGACTACTGTCCACAGCCTCTGTGACCTTTTTAAATGAGCTTACTGGGTTCAGTAGACAGGGCCTGCCCTTCACAAAACCAAACTAATCAGGATCTAGATCAGTTAGGTCACCTATGTCTGCATGAATGAGTTTTGCATTGATGCATTCCAAGGGTTTGTATGGACCACCCTCTGTAAAGGCAGCCTTCATTTTCTGGCTGGAAATATTTAGCTCATACCTTTCAACTACAGCCTTTAAACTGCTCTTTGCTGATACTTTTTCTGCCATACTCACCTCTAGTGTTCTTTCCCGCTCTGTTCACCCTATGGGCTCACTCCACTCCCCTACCCTTCCCCCAATTCCCACACCCCCCAGTACTCTTAGCTTTATTCCTATCTTACCCCACCCTCTCAGCCTAATTACCCAATACCAGCTCCCCCCCTCATTACTCCTCCCATCTATAGCCATCCTTCTTAAACTCTAATCTGTACTCCAACCAATAATTATAGTCCCCTCCTCTTTCCTTAAATCTCTAGAATACCTCCATCACTTTTTAAACCCTTTCTTCTTCTTCATAGCCTTCTCTATTTTCCTAACCACTCATACTACTCTCTCTCTTTGCTCCAACATGCTTTCCTCAAGTTATCACATCCTCTAGTCCCCCAGCCTCCTCTTTATGTTCCTACTTCCCTTATACTATGCTACCTCATATTCCAGCTATGATAGTCCAATACCACCTACAAAGACAACTACCATACAAACCCACCTTTTCTGTCACTCTTACTCCCATTTCCACTCTATTTCCTCTTCTCTCATTCAGCCCAACCCTCTGCACCTATTTCACCCTAAACTCTTCTCCTCTAAAGTCAAGACACTGTCACCTGCTCCAATCTACAATCTACCAAAATTCATGCCTGACAGACCAATATGGCTAAAAGATATCTCCTTCAACAACCTAGTTCAAGCTGGTGATATCCATCCTAACCCTGGTCCTACATCCCTTTATTAACAACACTCATCCCTTACCCTCTTCATCCTATCTCAACACCCTAAACATTTTTACAATTAATGCACAAAGTCTAAACAACAAAGTACACCAATTTCAAGCTTGGTTAAGCCATAACAACCAGATATCTTAGCCATCTCTGAAACCTGGCTCAAGCCCTTTATCTCCAACTCTGAGATTCTGCCCCCAGGATTTCATTGTCTCAGAAATGACTGACTAAATAAAAAAGGTGGTGGCACTGCCCTAGTCTACGCCAACTTTCTTAATTCTCCTCGAAATTCCAATTCCTCAATTCCAGAACACTGAACTACTGGAATTCTAAAACTAAATAAACATAAAAATGTCTGTATCATTGCCCTATAGATCTCATCAGGTAACAATAGTGCTACACTCGAAAATATTCTCCTATCGGCCTCTACTGAAATTAACTATGAAACTTATATCATTGGTGATGTGAATATTGACTGGAATAAAATCAATTACCCCTCTCCCTCCCTATCCATTAACCTCTATAACTTCACCCAAATAATCCTGTCCATCACTTGACCTAACAAAATAAACCGTCCCGGATCCACTATAGATTGGATCCTAGTCTCAGATCCAAATAAAATAACCAATTCTGGCACAATTCCTGATACCTTTAGCGACCACCTCCTAGCCTTTATGCATCGCTCAACTAGTTCCTCCTCACACCAGCATCAATACATTCAAACTCGTAACCTCAGTAGCTTCAACCCAACTACTTTCTCAAATACTTTCAAACAAATGAACTGGTAAATTCTAAACATCCTTCCTCTTGCCAAGGCTATAGAATACTTCAACTCTGTCTTCCTTGATACTTTAAACTCATTAGCCCCACTAAGAAACAAAAGGATAAAAACTAAAACTGCTCCTTGGCTAGCCAAAGAGACAAAATAGATTATGCACCACAGAGACAAACTATGGAAGCTTTACCAAAACAATAAACTGGACAATAACTTGTTCCAATATAAACAGCTCTGCAACCATGCAAAACAACTAATCACCAAAGACAAAAAATCCTACTATATCAAACTTTAGTCCAATAACAATAAAACCCCCCAAAAATTCTGGAACTCAATAAACTCACTCCTCAATCCAGGCTCCTAGAATAATCCCTGTCCTGACCCAAGTAAATCTGACTTCGAACTACACTCTGAATTTAACTCATTTTCATAGAAACTATTACTACCCTCACCAAGACATTTAACTGCTCTACACTCTCCCCCTTCTAACTCACCTCATCTGTTTGAACTCAAACCCATCTCCACTAACTTTATAAAAAAACTTTTGTCCAAACTTAAACCTTGCTCTGACAATATTTCCTCTTCCTTCCTAAAATGTGCTGCTGATGGCATTGCTCTCCCAATCAGCATCATTATTAACTAGTCCATAAAAGAATCATACATCCCCAAACTCTGGCGCTCAGCTTATATTCTTCCTGTTCATAAAGGAGGCAAAAATTCCAGCATCTCAAACTTTTGCAACTTATGCCTTTCCTGACCCAAAACAATCTTCTCACTCCTACCCAACATGGCTTCCATCCAGGCCATAGTACAATAACTGCTCTACTCTCTTTCCTAGAAACTGTCAATCAAGCCCGAGATTCAGGACACTTAGTTTCTACTGTTTTACTCTATCTGTCTAAAGCCTTTGATACTGTTTCCAAGCACTCTGTCATCTCTCAAACCTTAATCTCTCACATAATGCTTTATCCTGGTTCTCCAGCTATCTATCAGACAGATCACAGGCAGTCAAATGGAAGAACTCCATCTCTTCCTTCCTACCCACCCCAACTGGAGTACCACAGGGATCTATTCTTGGGCCAATGCTTTTTAACATCTTCATCAATAACTTTCATACTGCTATTCCTGATGCTAAAATCATTAAATACGCAAACAATTCAACCTTAGTCTGCTCTGCCTCAAATCTCTCTGAATTGCTGTCAAAAACCCAAACTGCCTTCTCAAAAACTGAAAACTCTCTCAATGCAAATAAATCAAAGATTCTACTATTCCCTTCCACAAAGACTCTCTCCTATGATAAAAACAACTTCAAAGTCTATAGTTAAACCAACACATCTACAGAAGTGGTCCCCTCTGCCATACTACTTGGCATTACTGTAGATGTACACCTCAAGTTTGATATTCATATTCAGCAAAATACTAAGAAAACCCACCAAACTCTGGCCTCAACACCAACCTGTCCTCCTCTATCACCTCTAAACTAGAAAACTGCTACAACAAAAAATCTAAATTTGCCTCTAAATCTAAAAAATACCACCCATCACTGTCTAATCCATCTCACTACTGCATATAGACTCATATTTCACCCAACAAAATGTCCCACTCTAACTAACATCTTTCCCTTATACACCCAACAGAGCTCTCAGATCTGAAAATCAGAACTTAATTACTATCCATATACCTAAACGTCCTGCTGGCCAACTTCTCCTATCTTTCTCACTAGGCAAAACATGGAATTCCCTTCCCTCCACACTACCTGTCCACTAAATGGAAATGTACCTGCCTTCCCTAATCAATATCAACAATTTCTATAGCTTCTCTCTAAGCTCTCAACAACTCCTACAGCTATCCTCACATAGTCCAACCTTGTAAATATTGTAAATAACATCTGTTTTCCTCAAATGAAACTGTATGATGCTACTACCCTTCAGAATGAATTTGTTAACTAACTATGCATGATATTGAATGCATTTAGTAACTATTATTCTACATATTATCTTTAATATTAACTATCAGTTGTATCTAAATTGTATAATGCATCTTCCTGGCCTCCATTGAAAATGGGTCATTTCGGCCCAGTGGACTTCCCCGGTAGTCAAACTGCAAATAAATAAATGTAAGGCTGGTGATGCTGATGGGCTTATAATGGCCTGGATCTGTGGACAGGCCAGCCTTGTGAAAGGTGATCAGTGAGACTATTCGACTGGTGTCAGGCAGGAGCCCTATGGGCAGACTGTGGTACTCTTAAGACTCACACAGTCCTGGTGTTATACACTCTGGTGTACAAGATGGAATATAGTGAATAATAAAACAATCTTCAAAAGAACGATATGTCTACTCCACATTTCTGGAAAATATCCTAAGATTGTTCCTAAGAAGGAATGTTAGCTACTTAAAGGTTTACCATAGGTAGAGCCTTCCCAGCTTACACAAGGGCACCATCCTTTCTAACTCTTCATTGGATCTAAGACAATTTGACATCCAGTGACAATAAATATATTTTTATCTTGCTGTTATAAAAAACTAATACATTTTTTTCCTTTTGTGTACATCTTAAGAAAATTACGTTCTGCACAAAATCAGTTCTCTAGAAATGCTAAATTTACCTCCCCGTTAATCAGCTTAGCTGTTTCTTGCCAGTAAGCTACCAGTCTAATACGAGGACAGAAGATGTGTTCCCAGTTATATTTTCATGGTATTGCCATCAAGTGACTGATACAACTAGGGCAGGGGTCTGCAATCTTCACTATCAAAAGAGCCATTTTGGCCTTTCTCCTACCAAATAAAATTCATCTGGAGTCACAAAACATATATGACCCATAAAACGAAGATAACACAGCATATTATGTTTTATATATAGTTATTATGCTATATATAAAAGAACTAAATTTAAAAGATCAACATTTAAAATCTGTCCCTATTTTTGTTCCTTTGTTGAGATTTTTATTGGGATTGCTCGACTGCTGTGTGTGTGTGTGTGTGTGTGTGTGTGTGTGTGTGTGTGTGTGTGTGTGTGTGTGTGTGTGTGTGTCTGTCTGTCATACCTTTCATCCTCTTACAGTAAGAAATCTGGACAAAGCCATAAATAATGGGGAAGACTTTAATATTGCTCTTACAAAATTAGAAAGTTGATAGAACAGGTTTTGCATTAGCATGAATTTTCTGAAGGGTATGAAGTCTGAACCTCAAATGTCTGTCTATATTTTCTGACTTCAGCACTAAATAATTTGCCAGTTATTTCCCAGAAAAAAACACAATTTTATAAGAAACAGACCAAAACTATGAGGCAAAAATCAGGACATTCTGCAAAAAATCTGTACAGCTGACAAGTAACTGTGTGCATGTTTGTGTGTGAAAAATGCATGTTAACAGAAAGTGTTATTCAAGCAAGTTTCTAAGTTTATAAGAGCAATATTTAAAATCTGTCCCTATTTTTTTTCCTTTGTTCCCCCTTTATTTGTGGCTATGTCCAGATTTTTTGTGGTTAAGAGTTTCAGAGTTATGGTGGAGAGGAACGGAAACCTTTCAGGAGATGCTGATGCTGCCAAGGAATTGCTCGATTGCTCTCAGCGTGTGTGGAATGCATGGTAAAAGAAACCATGTTATTCTAGCAAGTTTATAACTTTATAAGAGCAATATTTAAAAACCATCACTCGATCGCTCTCAGAGTGTGTGTGTGTTGTGCTGTAGAGTGGCCATTATTTTTTCAAAGCTACAGGGAGCCACAGCAGAGGGGTGGAGGAGCTACATCCGGCTCTAGAGCCACAGGTTGCAGACCCCTGAACTAGGGTGATACAAAAATCTGATGGAGAATTTTCCAGATGTAAATTCTTCAGTGTGCTCTGAATGCAGAATTCCCAAAGGCCTTCAGAGAACACTAAAGTTCATCACAATTAAACTCACTGACATGCAGCTTAAAGTTAATCCATTCTACAATCTTAGTGTTTCCTCAGAGTCCGCATTGAGAGTTGTAATGGTTCAGGCCCCTGCTAAACCTGCTTGCCTTTCCTGTTGCTTTGAGGCTATGTTTTGACAAGTCGTGTGTTGTGCTTATAACTATAGTAAGTTATCATGTTTCTAGCATTCATAAAAAAAAAGATTCCTATCAGACCACAGGATATACTTCCTATGTCTTTGCCACATATTCAAGAAGATTGGGTGCTTGGGGGAAAGCCGGGACTGACTTTTATTTATCAACTTAAATAATAGATCCTTTAAAGCATTATTATCATCTACAGAGTCCGTAACCTGGTTAAGAAATTCATGCTCCTTATTGCAGTCAACGTTTTGAGTTGTAACATAATATCTAACTTCTAATTATTTACAAAATTCCAGTTCAGAATTCTAGAATATTTCTTCAGCTCCATGAATGACTTGAATCCCTTCAGTGCAGGGCTGTTGGCCTCTGAACAGTTCATAATCATCCCTTCCATGTTCCATAATCCCATCCTACATTTGGTCCCCATATCAAAACGATGTTTGAACATAATAATACCTTATTGTAGTTTATATGTTTGACTGATCCATTTTGTTGTTGCTTGGATTGCATGAGTATATGTACAAATAAGATGTGGAGTTCCTTGAAGTAGTGGGCAGCAGGTTGCACTGAGTGCTGATACTCAGACAACTTCTTCAAGAACGTCGTAGACACTAGACCGAGCCATTGTACTCATACCTGAAGTCTGGCCATTCAAGCATAATTTTTAATATAGGAAACCCAAGGCCCACCCATATTCTAGACTCCACAGAGGGTCTTTGCAGCAATCAGATGAGTGTTAGGATTACCTTCTTCCATTTCTGCAGCCAGTACATTGACTTGAAAGAGGTAATTATTTGAAGATGTCTGAGAAAGAGTGTCATCTCAGTCCGTAGCAGTTTCTGCTCCATTGCAAGGACTAATGATTTCCTAACATCTATATGCTGTACTGTAGACTGCCAGACCTCAATGAAGTTTAACCTAAAGGACTTCTCTGCATGAATTGACCAGTCTCATCCAAAACAACTTAAAGAGGTTGCATCTCCTTAAAATGTATATATTTTTCCTCTTTTCTCCTCAGGGGTATGTAGGCGACCACCACCACTACCTGTATGTTATCCCCATTTAAGTAATATTTAACTAAGTACCCATAAGTACTCAGGCCTGTTTCTGGGTTACCCAAGAGTACAATCAGACCATATGAAAATAGACTAACTTGGTGGCCTTTACCCAACTACACCAAGTTCCTAATTTGAATGCTTTTTAAAGATCGTGCTAAATGCATAACTGCAAGAACAAACAGCATAGGGGACAGAGACACCAGAAATCTTTACCTTGTGCTTTGTGTCTTTTTGAATCTTGCCGGATATACTTAGGCCTATTTTCACTACAGTAGAGATGCCAACATGCCGTACGCAGATGAGTCTGATTAATGTGCAAGGGAAAACATTCTCAAGATTTAAAAAGATCTAATTCCATCTTAATATGTCAAAAGCTTTAATCAGCACTCAATGGGGCTGTTCTTTAGCAAAGTCCAACAGAAATAAACCCTCTTTATAAAATGTGAGTCTATACATCATAAATCCACATTAATCAGGATTTATGAGTCTAATGAGTATATACTGGATGTTATGAACCTAGATCCCCATGAAGATTGTATAGCCAGTGTTAACTAATAAGGCTGACATGCATGATGTCAAAAATAAGACATTTCTGTAAGGTTTCAGGATCAATGTTGTGAAAGTGTGCTGGTAAGCAGGTGGAGACATTTATTTTTTTCATGTTCCAGTGAACATTGCCAATAAGGTAAACAACATATCGCTTTTCATGTATCTGTTAATTTCTGCTAGTACTGCACTAATACCTGGGACCTTCGTATTATGAAACATTTCAAACAGTTGGATGGTACAAATTAACAAAGATGCTGTATGCAGGCAGGGTTACATTACAAGCAGACTCTGAACAGGAGTCTCAGCAAATGATAGGGGAATGGAATGCAGTACTGAAGGCACATTAGGATAAAACTAAATACATACAAGACAGCATGGCAGCAAATGTGGGAAATTGAAAGAAGCTGACAATTGAGATAAAAAATTTACAGTTTTCAAGTGCCTTTGTAAGGAATTGAGTTTCAGACGCATTTTTGAGGAAATGAGTTTCATGTGCATTTTTCAAGGAATTGTGAATTGTGAGCATCAAGGAAAGAGAAGTTTACTGCTGTTCATGCTGAGTCTGTTTACAGTGTGCAACTGTTTTGTTTAGCAAATGGTATCACTATTGTGCTATAAAACTGAAAAGCATTGTTAGTAGCACAACAGTTTGCATACTTGTTTTTGATGCAGAAGGCTGTGGGTTCTACTCCTACAACATGTAGATGGATTGCTAATACTGTGTTTTCTTTTAAGTTGGGGGAGGGGTGCTGCAGTCATGAGTATCTCCTCCTTTGGATGAGATGCCTAGTAACTATGAACCTGCTATAGGTTCATAGGTATGTAATAGGCTATCTGCCCGAGGGCATTTATAAACCTAGCCAGAGTGTGTTGGCTTTCGCCGCCCCATTGATTAATTAACTGATCCTTTGTCAAGCAGAGCCAATGAAGTGATCCCAGGGATGTATTTTCTGTTACCCATCCACTCGTCAAGGTTTCTCTTGAAGAATGTTAGTGAGGGGCTCTGCCTGATGTAATTTGGAATTTTGTTCCAAAGCATGGGGAGTCTCTGTAACAGGAATCTGTCCCTCCAGCATATTCTATTTATTGTTGTGGCGAGGTTTAGCTCACTAGAGTGTGTGGCTCGCAGTCACTTGGATTTCTTTAGGTGGAGCATGTCTATCAATTCTGAGTTGGACATGGCTGTGTAAGTCAGGCAGAGATCACCCCTAAGTAAGCGATATGCCATTGAGTACAGCCGGAGTTTTTTCAGTCGGGCTGCAAAGGACATATGTTTGAGGCCAGTAATCCTCTTGGTGAGGTACTTTTCTGGTCTCTCCAGCTGTTGGAAGTGTCTTGTGAGGTACATCCCAAATGGGGCATTGTACTCTATGATGGGTTTAATGAGTGAAGAGAAGAGGGGCACTATAACCTCTTTATTTCTAGATGCAAACCCTTTAGTAATTAGATCAGTTTGCCATCCATTCCCTATTGCAATATTACCAGCTTACCATAATTGAACATGTTTGGATTTATTCTTAAAACATGATATCAGCATGTAAAGACACTTCTGTGTTTGAACATTTTTTTTTCTTACATTATGCTTAGATTGGTGTAAAGAAATTCATGTGTAACTTTGAGGATTTGGTGCCCTCTTGTGGCCAAAGTGAAGTCAACCGAAGTGTTTTTTTTTCCATCTGTGGAGGATCTACAAAATAGAGACTGAAAAAGTCAACTGATTGCGCCCTAATTCTCTAAACAGCTGCTGTCACTTTCAGGATGACATATATAAATGTGTAGGTTTAGGGAAGCATATTTAATACAGTATTATTATAAATTAAAAATATGAAAAAAATACTAGATAATCTCAGCTGGATCTGTTTTAATCTTGAATAAAGCAGGTGAATATTTTTACTCCATGGTGCAATTTTTCAGTTTTTTTTTTTTTATAAGTATTGGCTCACACACACACACACACACACACACACACACAAACGTTAGGTGTGCCTGCCAGGAACAGAAGTGCCCCAACATGCAATCGCTTACATTTCTTACATTCAAATATCCCTACCCCCATCTTAAAGTATACTAGAGACATTTTTGATGAAATGATTAATATAACAAACTTGATGTAACCCATTTAGTTACAGCTACAGGAACTCATTCTACAAATGTCTGTCATTTTAGGAATGTAAAAAGGAGAAGATGCTATGTAAAGCTGAGTTCTTGAGGAAAGTGATATTAAATGGACTGACTTGACTCTGTTTCATTTTGACATTGTAGCAGACGCCTGGAGGTAGACTGTGCTAGTGAATGTACTGTGCACAGCTAAACAAAATAGCAAATCAAGGCTGCTGGTTTTGTGTCCAGCAAGATTTCATATACACAAAAGAATAGGATGACTGCGTCTAACACAGTGAAGATGTACAGCATGTTTTGGCAAAGGTCAAAGCAGAGGTCAATCTGCATATGATGGACACTGGAACTACTGAAAGGTATCATGTTCCATCAGGTTTGCTTCCACCAGTGATGCTAATAAACTACCTGCTTCTAAGAAACCACATACAACTACATCTTCAGATGAGCTGTGGACCCTTCTGCAGGTTATATCTACACTACAGACCAACTAAAGCTTCCATGAGCTTGTGTGCCTCTGCTTTCTATGTGGTCATCAGGTCATTTAGATGGCCAGATGGTTAAACTGTTCACATCTGAAATAAATGCTGTCTTTACTATAGGGCAAATCTTTCCTGTGTTTTGCACTGTACAGAGATTCTGTGACTTACCTAACTTAGCTCATTCATGACAAGTGTGGGTAAACACTGACTATTTGGAAAATAGAGCACTTTTGTTGCAATATAATGACAAACAGAAAATGCATTAAACTTCAGAACTTGATGAGCTGTACGGTGGCAGAATGGCTCCTCAGTGGTACCTATGGCAACATTTTATACAAAGGTAGTTATTGTTTTGTTTTTGTCTAAAAGTGTACACTTTTCTCAGGACAGCAGTGACTATATTCTGGAAAGTGAGGGACTGTAAGCAGGGGAGCCTGCAGGATTTTTTGCAGGGAGGTGCAAACCAAGAGCCCCCCCACTCAGCCATTCCAGTGTTCCATTACTTATAGGTTCATAGGTAGGTACTAGGCTATTGGCCCTAGAGCCTATATAAGCCTAGCCAAAAAGGTACCCTGGCTTTCGCCACTCAAGAAAATTATTTTCCTGTGCACCTGTCGAGCAGAGCCACAGAAGTGATCCCCGGGGTGAATTTCCTATCTCCCATCCAATCATCAGGATTTTTCTTGAAGAGTGCTAATGAGGAGCTTTGTTTGATATAGACAGGTAGTTTGTTCCAGAGTATGGGAAGTCTCTGGGACAGGAATCTATCCCTCCACCATGTTCTGTTTATTGTGGTGACAAGGTTTAGGTCCCTAGAGCGTGTAGCTCGGAGGGATTGGGATTTCTTTAAGTGGAGCATGTCCGAACAGCTCTGGGTTCCACATAGCTTTGTATGTTAGGCAAAGATCGCCTCTGAGTAGGCGATATGCGACGGAGTAAAGCTGGAGTTTTTTGAGACAGTCTGTATAGGGCATCTGTTTGAGGCCAGTAATCCTCTTTGTGAGGTATTTCTGTGGCCTTTCTAGTTGTTGTAGATGTCTTGTGAGGTACATACCAAAAGGGGCATTGTACTCTATAATGGGTCTAATGAGTGACGAGTAGAGGGGAACAATTACCTCTTTTTTCCTGGATGAGAAATCTTTTGTGATGAGGTGTGCCCCATAGAAGTATTTCCTGACTACTGTGGCGATGTGATTATCAAAGGACAGACTACTGTCCACCTGTGTCCCGAGGTCTCTTATCACACTTTCGGTGTTAAGTAGACAACTGCCTATGTGGTAGTTCATGGATACAGAGTTTTTACTAAAAGGGATGACAATGCACTTTTTGGCATTGAGCTGGAAGCCATGGCTTTGACACCAGGCATCTGTCTCAATGAGGCCCTTTTTTAGGATGTCAACATCGTTAGGAGTTTCAATTATGACTCCTAGTTTGCAGTCATCTGTGAACTTCGTTAGCCAAAGACCTTCTATGTTAGCCTGTACTTCTGAGAAGTAGATACCAAACAGGAGAGGACCCCGAACTGAACCCTGTGGTACTCCACTTGTCACTGGTCTGAAGTCGGATTTGGAGTCTGCTACTTTCACAGTGTGGGTTCTGTCAGTGAGCCAGTTGGCAACCCATCTTGTGACATTACTTGGCTATTTCTCCCCAGTTGCCATAAACACTGTTCAAAACTCTTAGTGTACATACTGTTTTCTGCTTTACTTCTACAACGATTACAGATATTTGGATTTAATTTACAACTTTTATTTCAAATTTTACAGCAGAAACACTGATAGACATTTGCTAAACAAAGCAAAAGTCTTACAATAAAAACAGACAGCATTAGAACTTATCTGCCTTTGAAACTCACATTCACTGAAACAGCATTGAAACCCACATTCAAAGAAAATGCATCTGGCCAGTGGTGGGTTAAGTTTACCTTTGGGCTGTTTTCAAATCATAGGTCCCTTGCACGCATTTTTAAGACCATGCAAAAGTTCTTTAATTCACCTTCCTGATTGTATTAATTATAATATATAATAACTGAATTATACTCCTTATATAATACAGCACCACTTGTTAGAGTGTGTTTTAAATTTATAGCTTTGAACATTTTTCCAGTAGGCAATGAAACAAAACATATGGACCAATAATGACAAACTGCCCAATTCAGAACATTTTGACCATAAAAGGCCAATCAAACATCTGTCATTACAATCCACTGATATCAGTCAATATACACAATCTCTGCAGAAGTAAAAGTCATCTGAATAATTCCACATTAAAGAGATCTGAAACTAATGAAGAGGTTGTTGCGAGAAAACAACTTTATATTTCAGTGTTTCATCTACAAATTCAGTGCCTGCTGCCCTTGAAGAATAAATTGCCTCTGTTATATTAAAGAAATGGTAAGCTGGTACATTGCAATAAGGAATGGGTGGCAAACTGAAAAACAGGTTCATAGTTACTAGGCATCTCATCCAAAGGAGAACATACTCAGGACTGCAGCACCACACCCCCACAGCATGTAACAAATCTACATGCTGTGGGAGTAGAACCTACAGCTCTCTACATCAAGATGCAAATAACCTGCTGTGCTAATAACACTGCTTTAAAATTCTATACCACAAAAGTGATACAATTTGCTAAACAAAACAGTTGCACATTTTAAGCAGACTTAGCATGAGCATTAGTAAACTTATCTTCCCTTGAAGCTCACAATTCCTTGAAAATGCACTTAAAATAAATTCCACCTGCTATCTCTAACTAGGGCATCCCCCTCACGTGCACGTCTGTACACACACACACACACACACACACACACACACACACACACACACACACACACACACACACACACACACACACACACACACACACACACACCATACCTCTCAATTTCTTAGCACAAGAAATCTGGACAAAACCTGTTGTAATGTTGGGGACAAAGGCCCAAAACTAGGGACACATTTAGAAAGATGCTAGAATAACAGGATTTGGTTTGAATGCATTTTTCTGAAGGATATGAAGTCTGAAACTCAAACACTTCATTATTTAGTAACTTTAATCCATAGCTCATCCCAGTGATTTGTCAAAAAAAAAATAATTTTTATGAAGAGCAGACCAAAAATATAAGGCAAAAATCTGGACATTCTGTGAAATCTGTACAGCTGAGCAGTATAACACATACATACATCCCCCTACCTCCTTATAAAGTGGATAGAACAAGTTTTGCATTAGTATGCATTTTCTGAAGGATATGAAATCTAAAGCTGAAATGTCTGCCATTATTTTCTGACTTCAGCCCTCGATGCAAAACCAAATCAAAAGATGTGTGCAAGTCTGAAGTAGACTAAAACCAAAAAACAGGACTTGCACGAGTGCCCAAATGAAGGTCAAAAACCAAACTCCTTAGATAAGCACAAGCACTTTATTTCCTTAACGCTGCAACACAAAAGAATACGTTTTCGACATAGAATCCAAGTCTTCATCAGAGATGAACAAATCACAGTAGACCTTACATCTAGTAGGCACCATCTTTTGACTGAGCTGTACTGTCCCTGCTTCATAGGAATCTCCAGTAGTGTGCTCTCAAGTTGAATGGTATAATATGATGTAAGGTCTACTGTGATTTGTTCATCTCTGATGAAGACTTGGATTCTATGTCGAAAACGTATTCTTTTGTGTTGCAGCGTTAAGGAAATAAAGTGCTTGTGCTTATCTAAGGAGTTTGGTTTTTGACCTTCATTTGGGCACTCGTGCAAGTCCTGTTTTTTGGTTTCAGCCCTCGATGATTTGCCAGAAAAACACAATTTTATGACAAACCGAAAATATGAGGCAAAAATCTGGATAATTGCAAAGTATGAATCCCCCTCCCTCTTACACACACCTCTACCTCCCTCTTACATACACATATAGACCTACCTACTTCTTATACACTCACACACACACACACACACACACACACACACACACACACACATAACCCTACCTTTACCTACCTACTTCTTACATACATGCATACACACCTCTACTTACCTACTTCTTAGATTCACACACCCCTACCTACCTATTTCTTACACACACACCTCTTAAAAACACTTAAACATACACACACACACATGCACATATCTAATTCTCACTTGTACATTAATCCGTAGTCCATATGTCTTCTGGAATTCAAATTCTGTGCAAGAAGATGATGATGTAAACCATCGGTTGCACAGACTCAAATGGGTCACAAACAACTGTTGCATCTGTGTGATGGGATACAAAGGGCATTCTTAAAGAAGAATGGCCTTAAAAAACAACATTTTATATATATATATATATATATATATATATATATATATATATATATATATTTTTTTTTTTTTTTTTTTTTTTTAATTAAAATAAAATTAATCTCCCGGCTCGCAAGTTCCAGGGGGGTGCACGTGCACCCCATTTCACCTGCCTGTGGGCGCCCTTAACTGCAAGTGAAAGTAAAGTGACCCTTGCTTAATGCTGGTTAGTAATATCCAGACAGCAATGCTATTGAAGCACTCTACTGCCTTTACTTTCTTTGCCTGGGCTACTTGCTCACCATACCTTTTTTATGATACATGCGCTGACATAGAATAGAATTAGTACAGGCTATGTACAAGGATCCAATAACACAAGCACAAACAGTTTTAGGGTTCACAGAGGGGTTCCCAGTGGGAGTTGGGATGCATCAGAGTTCAGTTCTGAGCCCACTGATGTTCATACAAGTGATGGACTACATTAGCAAACCAGTTGGATGGTACAAATTAACAAAGATGCTGTATGCAGGCAGGGTTACATTACAAGCAGACTCTGAACAGGGGTCTCAGCAAATGATAGGGGAATGGAATGCAGTACTGAAGGCACATTGGGATAAAACTAAATACATACAAGACAGCATGGCAGCAAATGTGGGAAATTGAAAGAAGCTGACAATTGAGATAGTCGGAGAATACTACAACAGGTTAACAGCTTCAAATATCTGGGGGGGGTGGCTGTGGTAAATGGAAGAATGAACAAGGAGGTCAGAGACAGAACCAGAGGAGCTGTAGCCAAGTGGCACAGAGTGTCAAGGATAGTCTATAACAGAAGAATGCCAAAGAGGCTGAAAACGAAGGTGCACACAGCAGTGGTGTGACCAGCACTTCTGTGTAGTACAGAAATCTGGGCAGTAAAGACAGATAAATTAAGGAAGATACAGGTGATGGAGATGGTGATGAGACGAGTGGTAGGATGCACACTGTGGCACACACGAAGGAATAATGACATCAGAACAGAAACCAAAGTAGCTCCAATTGCAGACACTATCAAGGATAACAGAATACAGTGGTTCAGGCATCTGCGCAGCACAGCAGAAGACAATTTGGTGAAGAAGATTTGGGAGACAGAAGAAGAAGAAGATGAGAGGAAATGAAGATGTCCAACAAAGAGACGGATGGGTTGTGTGAGGGATGACCTGTGACAGTCAGGCATGACTGCAGAAGAAAGTAAAAAGCCAGCAATTAAGTGAGAGAAGGTGACAGTTTATGCAACACCTCATCCCATGTAGAAAAAGGGAAAAAGGGCATTGATAATGAAGATGAACATAATATTATCAAATAAATGCCTCCATGCAGCTTGATGTCTCACTGTCAATGAAAGGCATCTGTTTTTGTTTTGGTGGTTGCAAGAATGCCAAAGTATAATATATTGTCTAAGTAAAAAAAAAAAAAGATGCTTTTACAAGGCTGTCCACATCAAAGGAAACCATTATGTGAATCATCAACGATGAAAACAAGCTGGTAGGCAAATGAACAAATCTACAAAATTATGTATTGGATCAATAAGAATATTTTCTTATTAATATTAATGATAAGACACATCATGTCATTAATATTAAAGATATGGTGTGTTTTGTACGGTGAACCAGAAACCAACGTGGCTCTCTTTTAATTCATTGCTAACAACAAACTCTGTCATCAGTACTACAGTGCTAAATGTGTTGAATTTCTTCAACCATTTTAAAATATATATTGCTTCTCTGTGACAGAAAGTCCCTGTCTGTACTAGATGTCTGTTCAACACTATCTTGACAAGCTGAGCAGAGCACAGCGATGCAATATAATGATACCGTGCTGCGCTTAGTAGTACATAACTTGTATAATTAGTTGGTCTGTTCTTCCATTTTGCATTGAATGGGGTAGAAGAGATGTATCATTTCTTTTTTTCTATACTAGCTTAATGTTTTGCAAAGTGTAGGTTACAGGAGCAAATTAAAATATGACTATTTTGGGGGGTGGGGGGCACAGCTGCGGGCTATTTTAAATTACTTATTCATTCCCTGATTTTTTTCAGCTGCACAAAGTGGCACTTTCTGTGTACAACTGAGTTAATATTGCATCTGAAAACCATATTAATTCAAATGTGCAGCTTTGCATGAGTTAGACTATGACAGTTTTCTGTCTTGCTATCTGGCTAGCTCAAAAGAAAGCACACAATTATCTTTAAAAACATTAATTTCCTTTGGCCATTGTTTCTAAACTGCAGTGTAGGCTTAGTATCACATTTTGGTCTGATACATTTTAAAGCAACACTGAAACGGTTTAATTTAACAATAATGAGAATTTCAAAGTTGCTTCTAAAGTGCTGACAAAGATGCAATACACATGATTACAACGCTGATTTTGTGTGAGTGTGTGAGTAAAATGTTAGAAAACCTAGACTGCATTTTTCAGGCTGATGTAAAAAAGCATTTCTTAGATGGCATAAACATGGGGTGGTACAGTAAAGCATTTGTTAGATGGCATAAACGTGGGGGTGGTACAGTAAAGCATTTCTTAGATGGCATAAACGTGGGGGTGGTACAGTAAAGCATTTGTTAGATGGCATAAACGTGGGGGTGGTACAGTAAAGCATTTCTTAGATGGCATAAACGTGGGGGTGGTACAGTAAAGCATTTCTTAGATGATATAAACGTGGGGGTGGTACAGTAAAGCATTTGTTAGATGATATAAACGTGGGGGTGGTACAGTAAAGCATTTGTTAGATGGCATAAACGTGGGGGTGGTACAGTAAAGCATTTGTTAGATGGCATAAACGTGGGGGTGGTACAGTAAAGCATTTGTTAGATGGCATAAACGTGGGGGTGGTACAGTAAAGCATTTGTTAGATGGCATAAACGTGGGGGTGGTACAGTAAAGCATTTGTTAGTTGATATAAACGTGGGGGTGGTACAGTAAAGCATTTGTTAGATGATATAAACGTGGGGGTGGTACAGTAAAGCATTTGTTAGATGGCATAAATGTGGCGGTGGTACAGTAAAGCATTTGTTAGATGGCATAAATGTGGGGGTGGTACAGTAAAGCATTTGTTAGATGGCATAAATGTGGGGGTGGTACAGTAAAGCATTTGCCGGATGACATAAATGGGGGGGTGGTACAGTAAAGCATTTGTTAGAGGACATAAACTTGAGGGTGGCACAGTAAAGCATTTGCCAGATGACATAAATGGGGGGGGTGGTACAGTAAAGCATTTGTCAGATGACATAAACATGGGGGTGGTACAGTAAAGCATTTGCCAGATGACATAAATGTGAGGGTGGTACAGTAAAGCATTTGCCAGATGACATAAATGGGGGGTGGTACAGTAAAGCATTTGTCAGATTGCATAAATGTGGGGGTGGTACAGTAAAGCATTTGTCAGATGACGTAAACATGGAGACGGTACAGTGGCACAGAGAGTAATATTGATGCCTCATGTGAAACGGTCTCCAATTTGATTCTTCACTGGGGTGCTTTCTGTGTAGAGTCTACTTGTCTTTTCTGTGGCCTCATGGGTTTTGTCTGGAACTTTTGGTTTCTTCCTATTTCACAAAAACAGTAGGCTGATTGATGATCTTCCAAATTAACATTTGGTGTATGCATAGTACACAAGGGCAAGTGTGTGTGTGTGTGTGTGTGTGTGTGTGTGTGTGTGTGTGTGTGTGTGTGTGTGTGTGTGTGTGTGTGTGTATGTGTGTATGATTATCTGTTTAGAATAATCATCAAAGCCTTGCCCAGAGAGGCTGTGACATCCTCATTACCCAGTAAAGAATGAAGCTTATTATAAGAAGATGGATGGATGGATGGATGGATGGATGGATGGATGGATGATTGGATGAATGGATGGATGGATGGATGGATTGGAGGATGGATGGATGGATGGATGGATGGATGGATGGATGGATGGATGGATGGATGGATGGATGGATGGATTGGAGGATGGATGGATGGATGGATGGATGGATGGATGGATGGATGGATGGATGGATGGATGGATAAGCATGTGTACTAAGTACTTGGCTGTTACAGGTTAATCTTCATTTGCTGCTTCGTCTCAGTCTCCGTTATGAGTTTTGTACTCTAGTTTGTTTTTTAAACACTTTTATTAAATTATCATTTGACATAGGCATGGTGAATCTGGGCATCTTGAGGCAATGTTACAATTGCCTCATGTACACAGACAACCCACTCCTTCTCCCACAAAACACAAATACATGTGAGAGATGCAACTATATAGCCAAACTGGAGGCTGAGCTCTCTCAACTCAGGACTGGCAAGACCAGACAGGAGGAGAAGGAAACCACGCACACCACAAACCCAGTTTCACATAGAACTATCACAACTGCAAAACAAACACATAAACACACAAAGACATACTCGGAGGCACTGATCAAAAATCTACCAAAACTACAGAGGCCTCCAAAGCAGACACCCAAGCAACTGCCACCTCAAGACATAAGACATGCAACACATAGTTCTCAAAGTCAGTGTGCTAAACAGTCACAGCCCTTAAGGCCAAACACAATGCCAGACACACTTGTTATAGGTGACTCCATAGTCAGACACACTGACGTCCCACTCACCAGACTGAACAAGGAAAAGATCACAGTTAGCTGCCTGTCAGGCGCTAGAATCCGCCACATAACACAAGCACTCAGGTCACTCCACAGCAAGTACAAGTATGACTCAGTCATTGTCCATGCCGGTGTGAATGACCTGAGACGCACTCCCTGGACTACATGAAAAGAGACATAGAGGAGCTCTCAGATTATGTATCCCAGGCCGGTATGACCCTGACCCTGAGCAGTATCCTACCCTCACCAAGAATGATGCCACAATACAGAGACAAAATGATCAGCTTTAATAATTGGCTTAATTACTGGTGTCATTCTAAGGGGATCCAATGTCTGTCTGCCTGGGATGACATGCTTGACAAGCCACGCTGCTTCAAGGGACGGCTTGCACCTGTCACCCTGGGCTTCCGGATATTGGCAAAGGCTCTTGCCACCCCCATAGTGCCTTTTTTAGGCAAGGCTCAAATGATAAACCTACCGCCCTAGAAAACAAAAATGGAGAAAAACTAAGGGTAATACTGCTCAATGCCAGAAGTCTAAACCTCAAGATGCACGCCCTCGAAGCCCTCCTCAGTATGGAGAACATCGATGTTTGTGCTGTGACTGAAACCTGGTTCAAGGCTCCTGAGAGCACCCCAGCACTATCAGGTTATACCTCATATCATGCGTTCCGGCCCCAAAATCCGGACCAAACTACAAAAGGAGGGGGAGTATCCATATTCATAAAGGATACCCACACCTCCAGGTTAGTGGCAACGCACGAAGCATCGGAGACCATCCAGGTGCAATTAACCATAGGTAAAACTGCCCTACAGTTTGTAACATGGTACAGACCACCTTCTCAAACTCAGGAAACCCACACAGCCTTCCTGAAGACACTGGAGAGTATAAATGTCTCTCCAAACACCATCATATTGGGTGACTTCAACTACCCAAACATAGACTGGGAACATTACTCAAGCCCCAACACCCTAGCCCAAAGGTTCCTTGAGTTCATAAACTCAAATGCTATGGAACAACTAGTCACCATTCCCACAAGAGGAGAAAATATACTAGACCTGATCATCACAAACATGGGGACAAAATGCTCCACACCGAAGTATATCCCTCATTGGTGAGATCAGACCATAAATTAATCTCACTGGAGATCCACATCCCGCCCCCACCCCAGCAAAAGACCACAGTGAAGAACTTCTCAAAAGCAAACTTCACACTTCTTAAGACTGGAGTGGTATCCTTCAAGGCCCCGAGCCAGTGGAAACCACAACCCACGCTGCTGAAACCCTTACAAATGCCTTCTACGAGCACCTCCAGGAATGTATGGATCAAGCAATCCCTAATAAAATCAAGACCTTTTCCACCAAAGGCAGGCGCCCGGTCTGGTGGACTCCAGCCATAAACAAACTCTACAACAAGAGGAGAAAGCTACTACATGACAGAGCAAAATCCCTAAATGGGAAGGCATCTCTGATCAATACTAGCAAAAACTACGATCACTCATAAAATCATCCAAGGCCAACTTTGAGAGAAAAATCGCTAATGACACAAAAGACAATCATAAAGCCTTCTTTAGCTATGTTAGAAACCTGGGTGGAAACTCCCAGATATGCTCAGAATTAGTCCAAAATGATAAAAAATCACTGAACCCACACACATTGCCAACATACTGGCAGACAATTTCAGTGCAAATTTCTCCCCCCCCCCCCCAAAAGGAGAAATATCTATCCCACCAGAGTCTAGCCTCCCAAACATCTCAGATGCCCAGGTGAGAGCTGCTCTCTCTAAAGCAAAAAACACAGCATCAATGGGACCGGACGGTGTCCCCGGCTGTGTGCTACACGAACTCAATGAGGAACTAAACCCACACATAAGGCTGCTGTTTAATCTTAGCCTTACTACAGGATACGTACCCAAAGAATGGCGTCTGGCAACTGTGGTCCCACTCCACAAAGGCGGTGCTTCTACGGACCCTGGAAATTACCACCCCATAAGCTTGACGAGCCTTGTCTGCAAAGCTATGGAGAGGATCATAATGGAACTCATAAATAAAGACATTGGGGACCTACAGACACTGGATCCTACCCAATTTGGCTTTGTCAAGGGCAGATCCTGCCTCTTGAACTTGGTCGACTTTTTCGAAACAGTCACTAAGGCCATTGATGAGGGTAAGGCAGTTCACACAGCCTACCTTGACCTAGCAAAAGCATTCGACACAATACCCCACTCGGGCATCATAGAAAAGCTCACCAGCTTAGATGTAAACCCATATGTCACAAGATGGGTTGCAAACTGGCTCAAGGACAGAACACACAGGGTTGCTGGTGCCATGTCAGACTCTAAGCCGGTCACGAGTGGTGTCCCACAGGGCTCAGTCCTGGGCCCCCTCTTGTTCGGAATTTATTTTTCTGAAGTGCAGGCAAACATAGGGGGATTGTGGCTGACAAAATTTGCAGATGACTGCAAACTGGGCACCATAATTGACACTCCATCAGACACAGACATCCTCCAGAAAGGTCTCATAGAAATGGATAACTGCTGCCAGAGCCATGGCCTTAAGCTAAATGCCAAAAAATGTATAGTCATACCCTTTGGGAAAAACAAGGTAACCCCTAATTACCACATAGGTGGTAATCCATTAAACATGGAAGAAGTTATCAGGGACCTGGGGACCCAAGTTGACAGTAACCTCTCTTTTGACACTCACATTGCCAAAGTGGTTAGGAAGACCTTCTACATTGCCCACCTGATCATGAAGGGATTCACATCCAGATCAGGAGAGGTCATTGTACCCCTGTACTCTTCACTTATCAGACCAATGATTGAGTACAACGCCCCATTCGGAATGTACCTTACCCGACACCTGCAGCAGTTGGAAAGACCCCAAAAGTTCCTCACCAAAAGGATAAAGGGGCTCAAACATATGTCATACGATGCCCGACTGAAGAAACTCCAGCTCTATTCAGTCGCATACCGTCTGCTCAGAGGTGATCTGTGCCTGACATACAAGGCCATGTCCAACCCGGAATTAATGGACATGCTCCACCTCAAAAAATCCAAATCCAACAGAGCCACGAGAGCAAGAGACTTAAACCTCAACACGGATATAAATAGGACGTGCTGGAGGGACAGATTCATCACCCAGAGACTCCCTACACTATGGAACAGAATCCCAGTCCATGTGAGGCAGAGCCCCTCACTGACTCAGTTCAAGAGAAATCTTGACGAGTGGATGGGAGATCGTAGGTTTACCCCGGGAATCATCTCTGTATCACTGCTGGACAGAGGCACAGCAAACTAATGGGTATAGTATTCTCATCCTAAGGGGTGGTGAAAGCCACACACACTCTGGCTAGGCTTATAAATGCCCTAGGGTAGATAGCCTAGTATGAACCTATGAACCTATGAACCTATACATTGACAGAAAAGAAAACAAACTATATTAACATTTTTCCATTTGCATACATTGCACATCACATCTCTTTTCTTTTCTTGTTAGTATCAAACATTACATAACTAGTTAAATTGCTGCCTTCCCTCAAACCTCACTCCTCCTCCTCATGAATATTATTCTGCATGTACTGTTCCCACAATTTCCATGTATTACTATGCAATTTGCTCCTTCACTTTTCTAAAGATCCTTCTTCCGGTTCTTTTATCTCTTTTATAATATTCAGGACATCAAAATCAGTTTGTATAGACTCTGATTTTCATTTCTGAGTAATTGTTTTTTTGTCAGCCAACAGAATTAAACTTAATAAGACTTTACTATGTTGAGGAGATTCAGATTCTGTGTCCCATCTCAGACAATAATTTTCTTAGTTATAGCTATTTGCTCACCCTGTATTTTTGTCCAAGTACCATGTAAGGAATTTTAAAAATTTGCAAACTCATTTCTCTCCCCAAATATATGTTCTTCCCCAACACACCTCCAACATTTGCTATGAACCTGAGTAAAAATTGTTAAAAGTCTGCTTGGGGTATAAAAATACCGATGTAAACACTTCTAGGCAAAGATTCTAAACCTTCTGGGCTTTGTTGCATACTTGGAAGCTCTACATATGTTATCATACAATGTTTCATATGCCCTACTAATTATCATTTTTTAACAGCAGCTTCTGTTCTACATTCAACTAAAAACTCTACCAAAGCAGTTCCTTCCCTTAAGATTCCCCAATTCCTTTCTATTTACCTGTATTCTGATATCAGTCCCCGATAGGGAAGGCAGTCTCTAGCCTGCAGTCAAAAAATGTCATCTTGGCCTCACCCCAGTCTATTACCTTTCCATCTCTAATTATGTGTTCTGATTAACTTGGTTCCTTTGCCATTTTTCTCCAGTACATTCCATCCCACTCTTGTTTTCTGTACCCCTACTGTCAGTCATCCCTATTGTCAAAATCTCCTTCTACATTCTTTTGTTGGCTTAATTATTAGAATACTTTCTGCTTCTTTATGAATATAATATTTTGTATGGTTGTTATTATTCTCATTAAGGATCTGTACCCAAAATACCAGTCTCTCTTTATTTTTGAACTTCCCCCTGTTTCATCATCACTCGTATCCATTTTGAATTATAACCTTCTGCTTGTGTTATGTATATGAGCCTTAATTGTCTAGATCTAAAATATCTGTTCAAATCAGGTAATCCTAAACCACCTTGTTTTATTGGAAGATAAACTTAACCCACTTAATACCTGCCCTCTGCAGCTCCCACATAAATTCCTTCAACTTTTTATTAATTATTCATCACAACTTTTCCACTGGTTGATAAAAAGGTTCCCTATCAGAAGACCGAAGACGCATTCTTTCGAATGTGTCTTGGTCGAACTCAAAAGCCTGAAATGGCAAAATATCGAAGCGGCTTTTAAGTGAATTCTTTCCCTGGGAAAGAATTTGCTTGGCTGCTTTGTTACTTTGCTGTTTTTGGCACTGTAGTGCGGTCTCGGAGTTGGTATATTTAAGTAGGGGGATGTGGGGAGACAAAACCTCCACTTAATGTAATGTTTAAAGTTTTTTTTTTTTTTTTTGGATCAGTGATTTGTTTTCCCTAGGAAAACAAATCGCTGTTCTGACAATTTGAAATTGTAAGCTTTCGCTTACATAGGGTCGATTAATCACCATTCGCTTTTTTAAGCATTCTGTGATCTAATATAGACCCAATAAAAATATGCCTGACCCATATATAAAGTAAAGGGACTAAAACATTTTCATTGCTTGTATCTTAATATCTGAATCCATAAACAAGAGTTTCCAGTTTCTCAGTTTTTGTATTATCTTCTGTTTATTCTCTTCCCACATATCCTTAGATGCCATAACAGATTCATTTGTAATCCATACTCCTAAATACTTCATCGTTGCTCGTCTGGTCAGGATAAAACAGACAGAACTTCTGTGGGTTCTGTTCAAGTAGCTTTATATATGCACAAACACATCAAGATTGAGGCTTAATAATTTTAACTTAAATAAACTTGTAACCAGCTAGCTATTACACTCATACATGCTCACTCTCTGGCTGCACTCTCAAAATGGCACTGAAACTAGCACGTGCTTGCTATTTATATGCACATGCTGTCCTTGAAACGCTTCATAAATGTACAACAGACACACACACACACACACACACACACACACACACACACACACACACACACACACACGCACACACACACGCACTATACTACATCCACCATCTTTGAGACATGAGTCATGCATTATTGACGACATTGATTGACATGCAATTGATACAAATAATGCTTTGACATGCAATTATACAGAACTAAGTACATATAGACAATTATGTCCAGGTTGCCGTGTATTTCACAATAGGTCTGGAAATACGACCAAATCGTGTGACATAGAAATTAGAATTTGGTCTAGCAACTGGGACTGTCTCTGCTGAATATTCAACTTTGGAGACATCAGGAATATCATCAGGAATGGAAGGAGAAGATAAGACACGTTCTGCAACAGGAACATTGTCTGAATTGTTCTGAGATCTAGAGTCTGTATCACAAGAACAATGCTGCAATTTCAATTTGGATACAGGAAGATGTCTGCGATTCCTCCTGTACTCCACACCCTCAGATTCTACAAAGCAGGATCTCGGCGGGCCACATACACCTGTTACTTGACCAATTTGGTCGAAACCTTTCGCCATTTGAATCCTCACTGTCTCTCCTTCTTTCAATGGACGAAGAAATCTGCTCGATTTGTCATAGCTGACTTCTGGAAAGAATGCTTTCTGAATAGTTGGGCTTTGATTGTTCTGTTGTTCTTTGCTTTAGGCCTCAGCAAACCTGAACTGATAGGCAATGTTGTTCTGGTTTAACTAGATAGAAGTCTCTGAGCAGGCGAGCCAAGTATATCGTCACGGAGTATGTTTCTAAGATTGAGTAGATTTAAAAAAACATCGGTATTGTCACGCTTTGACCCCTCATGTAATTGCATTGCACTCTGTACTGCACATTCAGCTAGTCCAATTGACTGTGGATATTCAGGACTACTAGTAACATGTACAAAGTCCCATTCTCTTGCAAATTTCTGAAACAACTGACTGGTAAATTGGGTACCATTGTCAGAAATAACTTTGTCTGGACTACCATGGACTGATAAATGGCATTTCAGCTTGGTGATAACAGCAGTGGACATTAGGTTAGGTAGTAAATCAATCTCAAAGCAGTTCGAATAAGAGTCTACCAATACTAAGCAATGCTGATTGTTCCACTCGAATATATCAGTGGCTACTGTTGACCAAGGTAGTTCAGGAACTTGACTTAGCTGAAGTGGTTCTTTTTGCAAATGTGGTTAGTACTATTGCATACTGAACAAGATGAAAGCACTTTATCAATATCTTTTGCTAGAGAAGGCCAAAATACTAGTCCTCTCACCCTTCTTTTGGTAGATTCAGAACATGGTTGACCACGATGCAAAATTTGTATATATTCACATTGTAAAGAAGCAGGAACAACAATTTTAGGACCTTTGAAAATACTACCATCTTCCATCAACATTTCATTTCTGTTAGGAAAATAAGTTTGCATTTCAGGCAGTACACTAGTTTGTTTTGACAGCCACCCTACATTGATGTAATGGTTCAGTTTTTGCAAAATTGGACCAGTCTTTGTATGATCACTCAGCACATCAAGTCTCGTGGTAGAAGAATTACGCACTGCCATTACATCAAAGTCAAAATTCTCTGCATTAAGCTGTTCCATTGTATTTCTGGGTGATTAGCCAGATCAAGAAGTTTGCCTTTCGTTTAGACAATTTTGAAGTTGTACATTTGCAATCTGAGCATCATTCTAAGTAATCTCGCTGGAGCTGAATGCACAGGCTTCTTTAAAATAGTGACTACAGGCTGGTGATCAGTTTCAATCTGAATAGCTTGACCATAAATATAAGCATGAAACTCTGAACATACAATACTATTGCCAAAAGTTCTTTCTCAATTTGAGCATATTGCATTTTAGTTTGGGTAAGAGTTCTAGATGCAGGGGCTACTGGTCTGACTTCTTGAAGAATAACTGCACCAAGACCAAATTTTGAAGCATCACAGGAAAGAGTTACTGATTTATAAACATCATAGTATCTTAATGTAGGTGAGGTGGCAATGTTCTGCTTAAGGTCTTCAAATGGTCTCTGGTGCTGTTCCAACCAAAACCATGTAACATTTTTTCATGTCATCTCTCTCAAAGGAGCTGTCAACTCACTGAAATCTGATATAAACTTGCCTAAATAGTTGACCATACCAAAAAAATGCTGCAGAGCTTGAACACTATCTGGTGCTGGCATCTCTAGAATGGCTACTTGCTTGGATGGGTCTGGTCGCAAGCCAGTGCTATAAAATAAATGACCTCTACATATGTAACTTCTGATAGTCTGAATTTGCACTTCAGGGGATTGGGCTTTAAGTTCACTTCATGCACTCTGTGTAGAACTTTTCTAAGGTTTCTGTCATACTCTGCTTCACCCTTGCCTCCAACCAATAAATCATCTACTATTATGGCACAAGGATAACCTGAAAAAAATTGCTCCATTGCACTCTGAAAGACTTCACTTGCAGAATTTATTCCAAATGGCATCCTGAGGAACCTATATCTTCCAAATGGGGTACTGAAAGTAGTCAGTAAGGAAGATTTGCAATCAAGGATCAGTGCCAAAATGAACTTTTTGCATCCAAGACAGAAAAACAGTGGCATTTGGAATTTTGGCTGCAAATTCCTCGACTGTATGCATGAGATGATGCGGTCTCTTTAATGCTTTGTTCAAGTCTCTTGGATCAGTGCATATTCTGATTTCGTCTGAGCCTTTTTTGTGGGCTGCTACCATGGGCAACACCTATTCAGTTGGTTCTGTAACTGGACGATTACACCTTGCTGCACCATTTTATCCAACTGAGCTTTGACTTTATTCTTCATAACTATTGCAACTTTTCTTGTCGGTCTGACCACTGGACTGATCTCTGGGTCTAACTTCATAGAATACACAACTCGAAGTCTGCCTAACCTGTCATCAAAAACATCAGCATACTCTGAGAAAATAGCTTCAGTAAAATTGGAACTAGGATATGTGCTTATATGATGAACGTCTTTGGTAAAGGAAAGCAGATTCATTCTCAAACTGTCTCTGACACCCAATAATGACTGCACATGTCTTCGAACTACATAAAATAGTAAGCTGTAGCAGTTCCTAGCCAAATAACATGAAAGCACTATTGAGCCTTCGGTTTGAATTTCTTCACCTCCATAAGCATTAAGTTTTGCACAACTGACCACATTATGTTGCTGACCAGCTCTAACCTTAGCAACCGTTTCTGCCGACATAACATTACACTATGAACCAGTGTCTACTTCAAGCTCGGTGGATTTACCATTGATTTGGACAATACAAAACACTTCATTCTTTGCCAACAAATTTACTGCATCAGCCTTTTCACCAATTACTGATACACCATCTATGTAGAAAGTAGGGTTGCAGCTCTCTATAAGATCAACTTGCTTTTTTGAGTGACCCTTCTTTATAACTGTGTGAGGTTTACTTGATTTGAAAACTTTTGAAAATGGTTCCATTTTTTTACATTTGTGGCATTGCTGGCCAAATGCTAAGCACTTTTCTCTTTTAGACTCATGATTGGCACCACAATTGCGACAGTTAACAATAAAGCTTGATGTGGGTTTTCCTGACTAACCCTTGTACTGCACTGAGCATGTCCATTTCACTGAACTAGTCATAGAACTTGCTGGAACACTATGGGCTTTACCTGCCACACTTGCAGGGTTATAGCTACCATGTGCTTAGGCCTGCTTCTGCTAGCCACATGTCACATTTGTCTACATTTGCTCTGGAGCATGCTGAAACCATGCTCTTATCACTTGCAAGCATACCCGTGTGCCTTTCTGTAACGTCATGGATTTGACAAATCTCAATAACTTTGTTTAGAGTTAAATCACTGTCACGAAGCAAAATCTTTTTCACTGCAGCACAAGCCTGTCCTTTATTAATTCATCTTTTAAGTCCCAACCTACATGTTTTAGCTTTGTTTCTCAGGTCAGTAATATAAGCTGCAAAAGTTTTGCCTGGTTTTTGATCTCTTGTGTGAAGCAAATGCCTCTCTAATGTAACATTTGTCTGGGGGTTGCACATTTCCTTGAATTTGTGCTTCAAACACTCAGAGACTTCCCTTGATTCAGCCTGTACAACAATATGATGGTTTTCCTCTTCTCCTTCATACATTGATGGTGCATACACAAATGAACGCTCCTTTTCAATGGCCTCTGACCCAGCTTCTTCTTCTTCTTTCGGCTTTTCCCGGTTAGGGGTTGCCACAGTGGATCATCTGTCTGCTCATGATTGGCAGTGGAGTTTTACAGTGTCGAACTGCCAGCGCGGCTCCCAACCTTCCACAGAAGGCACATACACGTGCACACACTCACACCTAGGGCTAATTTAGAGTGTCCAATCCACCTACTGCATGTCTTTGGGATGTGGGAGGAAACTGGAGTACCCAGAGGAAACCCACGCAACCACAGGGAGGACATGCAGACTCTGCACAGAAGGAACCCCAGCCAAGAATCGAACTGGAGAACCCCTTGCTGTGAGGTGGCAAAGCTAACCGCTGCACCACAGTGGCCGCCCGGCCTCTGACCCAGCTAAATTTAGCAAAATGAATGCCCTGGTGCATGCATCTTTGTCAGAATAAACTGCTTGTATAAAAATATTGTACTCTCGTTCAAATATTCTCCAGTTATCTGCAGTATCCTGATCAAATACAAGTGGACCTGGTCTGCAAAATGCCTCCGCCATATTAACATATACCAGTGAAGGCTTTTGCAAGTATGCATGAACACACACACACACACACACACACACACACACACACACACACACACACACACACACACATACATATGCCAGACATTTATGCCAATACTTGTAAATGAGCCCAATAGCATAACAAGCCTCTGAATAACTGCACTTTGGGAAATAAGTCTCCTGGGCACAAGAATACTCTTGAAATTACTGTACTGTAAGAAATCACCTCTTATCAGTCTAAGAAACATTTCAAAATAACTGCACTGTGCAAATAAACTCTGCAGAAGAAGCTCAGAGTAAAAAAACATTTCAAAGTAATTGCACTTTGCAAATAAACAGTACACAGTACACTGAAGCTTTCCCAAAATGGCTATACTTTGCCAAATAACTCTGTACAGTGCAAGAAATAATCTGTAATGGCGGCACTCTGTGAATAGACGCATACAGCACAAGAGACTTTTCGAAATGGCTGCATTTTGACTGCACTTTATGAAATAGTTGCACTTTGCACACAAACTCTTCAGAGTAAATGCACAGTAATAAACACACACTGTAAGCACATTTTGCACTCTTTGAGATACTTCAAATAACTATAGTTATGCCCTGAATAGCTTCAATCAATGCAAAATAGTAGTTTATGCCAAAACACAGCAACTTGCCAAAAAACATGCAGTTGCCTTACATTATTTATGCTTAATGTGTCCCTTTCGCCCTTTATTATATTCATTTTGCTCCTGTAATCTTTTTTCATGCCCGTTATACTTTTCTTGTGCTCGTTTTACTTTAAACATGCTCATTTTGTAATTCCAAGGTAATTCCAAACCCCTTATGTGCTTTTCTGATGATTATTGTATCAAATATCTTAATTTTAAACATTTTGTTTGATTAATAAACTTTTTGTACCTCTCGTTTTCTTAATAACATGGTTTGTGCCCTTGTAATGCTCCATTTTTATCTTTTTTAATAAATAAATCATTCATGCAATTTTCATTACCTTTAGTTCGTTTCTGGCCCTTTTTTATACTCAGTTCTCTTAGTTTACCTTCACTGTTAACTCTACACTTCGTAGCTCTGAAAAGCAGCCTCTGGTATCCCATGTCCGACACTATGTCACTTATCTGGTCAGGATAAAACAGACTTATGTCTGTGTGTTCTGTTCAAGCAGATTATGTACAAACACATCAGGATTGAGGCTTAATTAACTTAAACTTGTAAACAACTAGCTATTACACTCATACATGCTCACTTTCTGGCTGCACTCTCAAAATGGCACTGAAGTTAGCACGTCCTTGCTATTTATATGCACGTCCTTGAAATGCTTCTTAAAGGTACAACACACACACACACTATTCTACATTCATCTTATCATGTCACCATGTATATGGGTATTTCTGAACCAGTTTGTGTGTGGGTACATAATTAACAATTACAGCCTTTGTTTTATCTTTATTTTATATCCTGTAAAGACTTGAAACTATCTCAAAATGTTCCACAGCACTGAGATGTCTTTTCCTATATAGATCAGGTACAAAATAGCATCATTTATAAATAAAGCCAGCTTTTCTCGATTACATTACCAATTATATCCTTGCATTTCTGAGTCCCTTGGAGTGGCACAGTGATGCAGCAGATAGTGTTGTTGCCTCACAGCAAGAGATTTCCCTGATTTAATTCTCAGCTGAGGTGTCTTCTGTGGGGAGTCTGCATGTCCTCTCTGTATTTGCATGGGTTTCCTCCCACATTCCAAAGACATGCAGTAGGTGGACTGGACACTCTAAATTGGCCATATGTGTGAGTGTGCATGTGAGTGTGTGATGTGGAACAACTACTGTGGCAGGGCTAGCCACCCATTGTGGTTTAAATCTCAGCTCTAGATGATTGTCACTGTTAAAGTGACACCCCAACCCCATGTGCAAAAATGGCAAAAGGGGTTGTAGACAGATGGATGGATTTCTGAGTCTCTTATTTTCTTTGCAAATTGCTCTAAATATAAAGCAAATAGCAATGGGGAATGAGGATACTCCTGCCTGGTTCCTCTGTTCAAGCACAATTTACCAGACAGGAACCTTCCTGCTTTAATTCTTATATCCTCCTAATTAACCTTATTATTGCATCAGGGAATGTAAATGCTTCCATTACCCTATTCATAAAATCCCAGCTTACTCCATCAAATGCTTTCTCTGCATCAAGACCCACTGACGATAGTAGTATATTCTTACATTTTACTTCCCTCTGGATCATTATTTTTCTTTTAATGTTGTCAAATGTATACCAATTTTAGCAACATCTTTGCCATTCTTTAGCTAGTACAGACATAAACACTTCATAATTGTGGTTTAAAATTGAAATGGGTCTATATGAAGCTGGATCTAATGGGACTTTACTGTCTTTAGGTAATACAGACACTATGGCTTTCTTCCATGTTGTTGGTGCTTCTCCTCCTTTTAAAATACTGTTAAATGAAATCTTCCACATCTTTATCACTTCCTTCCCTCCTAATTTCCAAACTACAGGAATACCATCTGTTCCTGGAGACTTATTTGATGATTGATTATATATCAATATTTTTATCTCACCTTTTCTTATCTTAACTATTAGTTGTTAAGCCTTATCTACCTCTAACCTTTGCATAATTAAGTCTTCCATAAATATTTCCATTTGTGCTCTTTCTTTATTTCTACAGTTCTCTGCTTTATACAAATATCCATAACATTTCTGAAATATCTGTAATACCTCTATAAGATGTCTGGTTATTTTTCTTGTTATAGGCTCCCTACATTTTGTGACAACCCTTTCCTCTTTCTGTTGCCTAAGTCATTGTGCTAAATGTTTTTGTACTCTGGAATTATCAAAAAATAGTCACTTAACAGCACTCTTTCTAAGCTCATACATATTATGCAGATAATCCTTTGTTTTTTCTTTAGCACTCTGCATTTGAGCCTCTTCTTGCTCTGTGAGACTCCCCTTATTCCGCAATACTTTAACCTTTGTCAGTCCTTCTAAGTCATTTGTGTTACTTGTTAACAATATCTCTCTCTCTTATTTCTAGCCTATTTTTAAACTCTATTTTCATTTTATCCCACTCACTAGCAATGATTTCTGAAAGTATTTCTATCTTCCCTAATAAATTTTAAATAATTCCAGCACCCATTCCTTAATTTCCTCACTTTTTAACTAGTAGGTGGGAAAGTGCCAGCTCATTTTACTTCATTACCCTGTATTTTTATCTTTTTTTTTGTCAGTGCGTGATCTGAAATATTTGTCAGATGTTTGTTGAAGCTTTCAATCAAAAGCAGATGTTCCTGTGAAATATAAATTTTATCCATTCTAGCCGAGTTTTTGTACTTTGGGGAATAATATGCAAATTCTGTTTGAGCTCCTCCTACTGAAATCACATCTTCCATACCAAATATTTTAATAAATAGCTTCAGAAATCTACCCTCTTTTGTTATATTTGCCCTTCTAGATCTGCCGATACATACATCCTTACTGCTGGAAATCAAGTTCCAGTCTCCACCCATATTTTATAGTCCTTGCTGAAAGCTCATTTTCTCCCAAATTTTTCTTAAGCTACATACTAGCAGTTTTTGGTAGAATATACACTGTACATAAAAGGTTTACACACCCCTGTTAAAATGCCAGGTTTTTGTGATATAAAAAGATGAGACCACAATAAATAATTTCAAAACTTTTCCCACCTTTAATGTGACCTATAACCTGTACAATTCAATTGAAAAACAAGCAAATATGTTAGGGGAAAAATATAAAAAATAAAAAACGTACACTAAGCTGGTTGCATAAGTGTGCACACCCTTAAATTAATACTTTGTTGAAGCACCTTTTGATTTAATTACAGCATCCAGTCTTCTTGGGTAGGAGTCTATCAGCATGGCACATCTTGACTTGGCAATATTTGCCCACTCTTCCTTGCAAAAGTGCTCCAAATCTGTCAGAATGCGAGGGTATCTCTTGTGCACAGCCCTCTTCAGATCACCCCACAGATTTTCTATTTGTATTTAGGTCTGGGCTCTGGATGAGCCATTCCAAAACTTTAATTTTCTTTTGGTGAAGCCATTCTTTTGTTGATTTGGATGTATGCTTGGGGTTATTGTCATGCTGAAACGTAAAATTCCTCTTCATCTTCAGCTTTCTAGCAGACACCTGAATGTTTTGGGCCAAAAGTGACTAGTATTTGGAACTGCTCATAATTACCTCCACCTTGACTAAAGCTCCAGTTCCAGTTGAAGAAGAGCAACCCCAAAGCATGATACTGCCACCACCATGATTCACTGTGGGGATAGTGTTCTTTTGGTGATGCAAAGTGTTTTTGTGCCAAATGCTTTTGGAATTGTGGCCAAAAAGTTCAACCTTGGTTTCATCAGACCGTAACACATTTTCCCATATGCTTTTGGGAGACTTGATGTATTGTTTTGCAAATTTTAGCTGGGCCTCGATGTTTCTCTGTGTAAGAAAAGGCTTCCATCTTGCAACCCTACTCCATAGCCAAGGGCGCCCGCAGGCAGGTGCAAGGGGGTGCACTTGCACCCCCCCTGGAATCGGCTGACTAGTTAATCTTTTAATTTAAAATTAAAAAAAAAGTTTTTTGTTTTTAGTGCGTTCTTCTTTAAGAACACCCTTCAAGTCCAGGCACAGATGCTGACATCGTCACACAGTGCACATATTGTCAGGTTTGCGAGCGTGAACTGAAACAGACAGTTTCAGGTTTGCAATGGGTTTACTTTACCTGCGATGAGGACTTCTCTGAAGATAACAGATAGGACGCTTGTCAGAGTGAGTAAGGTAGGTATGTGTGTGTGTGTGTGTGTGTGTGTGTGTGTGTGTGTGTGTGTGTGTGTGTGTGTGCGTGTGTGAAATGCCCCAGGTGCTACATGGTGGTGGGTAGAGAATAAGGCTTGAACCCTGTACCTTGGGCCCAGGTGGCAAGATCCTGAATTCCCTACCCACCACCATTTGTAAAAACGTTGCAGATTTTTCCCTCATACTTGTTCTGTTCCTCATAAAATCTGTGGTGTCTGTATTTTTGTGTCCTTGCAAAGCCAGTAGTGCATTGATGCAGTGGTAGCATTGTTGCCTGACAGCTACATGTTCTCTGGTTTGATTCTTGGCTGGGGTGCCTTACCTTCTGTGTGGAGTCTGTATGCCCTCCCTGATTTTGTTTCCTCCCATCTTACAAAGACATGTGTCTGTCTGGAGTGTTTCTCCCTGGTCCTCTGCTAAAAATTAGCTTTTGTTCCAAGTCAGACTTTTCTGGTTAACAAATGTTAAAAATGACACGCATTTGAATATCAGACTTCATATTCTTCAGGAAGTGCATGGTAACACAAAAGCTTTTATTCTAGCAATTTTCTAAGTGTATAAGATGAGTATTTGAAATTTGTCCCTATTTCTAGGACTGTATTCCCCCATTATTGGCTTCATCCAGGTTTTGTGCTAAGGTTGAGAGCTATGGTAAGAACTGAATATGTTTGGGGGCTATATTCCCCCATTACTGGCTTTGTCCGGGTGTTTTTTGCTAAGAGGTTGAGAGCTATGGTGAGAACTGAATTCACTGAATGTTTGGGGGCTGTATTCACCCATTATTGGCTTTGTTCAGGTGTTTTGTGCTAAGAGGTTGACAGCTGTGCTATGGTGAGAACTGAATTCACTAAATGGTAGCCATTTAAGTTTCCATCTTCCTCTTTCACAAAACAGCTGATTTGGCATAGTGGTATGTTGCTCTGACTGTTTTGCATAGGGTCCCCTGGGTTCAAGACGTGGCAGTGAAATGTATGGTGGTAACGCAGCATTTTATTCTAGCAACTTTCCAACATTATACAAGCAATGTTTAAAATGTGTCCCTGTTTTTTGGCTTTTTGTCCCCCCCCCAATAAATTGTGGCTTTTTCCAGATTTCTTGTGCTGCAAAGTTCAGAGATACAGCTGAGTGTCGAGTAGATTTTACAAGGAGCTGAGAGCTGCAGGGGAACAAAAGTTTAGTGCTGCTTATGCGTAGTCTGCTTGCATTGTTAATAGCACAACAGGTAGTGTACTTGCTTTTGATGCTGAAGGCTGTGGGTTCTACTCCCACAGTAGGTAGATGCATTGCTGATACTGTACTGTGTTGTAAAGGGGGTGGATGCTGCAGCCCTTTTTGGCAAAGATACCTAGTAACTATGAACCTGTTATCAGTTTGCTATCCATTCCCTATTGCGGTATTACTAGCTTAGCATTTTTTTAATGCATGCAACACAGGCAATTTATTCTTCAATGTCAACGGGCAACAGGCACTTTATTGTAGATGAAACAATGACATATAAAGTTCTTTGCTAGCAGCAACCTCTTTATTAGTTACAGATTTCTTTAATGTGGATTTCACTACTTCAGAGATTGTGCATATTTACTGATACTGGTGGACTATAGAATGTTGAGTAGACTTTTTATGATGGAAATGTTCTGAATTGGGCAGTTTTGTCATTGGTGTATGCATTTTGTTTCATTGTTTACTGGAAAAATGTTCAAAACAATAAATTTAAAATGCCCTCTAACAACTGTACTATATTGTACAAGGAATATAATGTAATACAGTCAGGAAGGTGTATCAAAGAGCATGTGTATGTTTCATGTTCAAGGGGCCTATGATTTTGAAAACAGCCCAGAGTTAATCTTTATCTGCCACTGGCAAAATGTATTTTCTTTGAATGTGAGTTTCAAGGGCAGAGAAGTTTTAATGCTGTCTATTTTCATTGTGAGACTGCATTGCTTTGTTTAACAGATATCTATTAGGGTTTGTGCTGTAAAATGCAAAATAAAACTTTCAAATGAAATCTAAATCATTGCAGAAGTAAATTAGTATGCACATTAGTGTTTATGGTAAATGGGGCAAAATAACCAAGGAATGGGACATTGGAATGGCTGCAGGGGGAAGGCTCCATTCGACCATGATTTTGTGTGGGGGGGAGGGTAGCAAGCTCAGACAGCTCCGGTTGAACTATACCTCTCAGTTGTCCATATTTTCACAGAATGAATAGATATTTGCTTCTTATTTTTGGTTTGTTCCTCATACAATTTGTGGTTTTCTAGCAAATCATTTAGGAATGAAGTCACTAAATGACAGACATTGAGTTTCAGACATCATAACCTTCAGAAAAATGCATGCTAATGCAAGACCTGTTATTCTATCACTTGTCTTAAGTTTATACAAGAGCAATTTTTAGTAGTGTTTGTATGTTCCCCCAATATATTTGGCCTTGTCCAGATTTCCTGCATTAAGAGGTTGAGAGGTATGTGCAAATTGCTTTGTAGAATTAGGAATATCCAAACCTCTCCATTGTCCCCAAATTTTGGCTCAAAATGTTGCTCTCCCCGAATAATCCCTCCTCAAAATGGCAATTTTGGAAGAAAACGTGATTGAAGTCTCCTAGAATAATGGTGTTGGCTTAATGCATAGGGACACCATATTAGTTAGGTAGGAGATATGAACTGATGAGGTACATAGAGGGGACCTATAGTTAGGTATGACACAGTAAGGAGTTTTGTTAATGCTAAGTTGGATGTAGAGGAATTCCACGTCATTACCTCACCTAGCAAGTCTGGAGATTAATTGTTCTTTAAGAATATGTAGATACCATCACTCTTTCATCTAAGGTGGTAGGCCTGAACTTGTGGCAGGTATTGAAATCCTGCATTAAAGGAGTGCTGTCATCGGTCTTGAACTAGGTCTCTGTGATGATGCATATATAGATGTTTTCCAGGGGAAGCAGTGCTTGTAAGGAGTGGACTTTTTAGCTTAGGCTCTGAAAAGGAAATTGGTTATTTTCTAATTCATGTAGCTATAAAATTCAGTATAAAAACTGTAAGTTTCTGAATGCAAACACACTATTTATTAAAGCAGCATCATGGTAGGGAGTACTTCAGTACAGAGAGATTCACCTATATACAGAGCCATGAGTTCCTTTATACCTTTCTGTCAAAAACAAACAAACACCATGGTCACACAGAGTTTACAGTTATTGTAACTTTGAAAAAATCTATATGTATTTCTTGCACTAAGAAGTTGAGGTGTGTGTGTGTGTGTGTGTGTGTGTGTGTGTGTGTGTGTGTGTGTGTGTGTGACAGAGTCAGAGCGAGAGAAATGCCCTAGTTAGATCTAACGGGTGGAATTTATTTTCAAGTGCATTTTCAAGGAATTGTGAGCTTCAAGGGAAGCAAAGGTTACTGCTGCTCATGCTAAGTCTGCTTAAAATGTGCAACTGTGTTGTTTAGCAAATGGTATCATTATTGTGGTACAGAATTTTAAAGCAGTGTTAGCACAGCAGGTAGCATACTTGCATCTTGATTCATAGGGCTGTAGGTTCTATTCATACAGCATGTACATTTGTATTTTAAGGAGGGTATGGTACTGCAGTTCTTAGTATGTCCTCCTTTGGATGAGACACCTAATAACTATGAACCTGTTTTTCAGTTTGTCACCCATTCCCTATTGCAATATACCAACTTACCATTTATTTTAATGTCGCACAGGCAATTTATTCTTCAAGGGCAACAGGCACTGAATTTGTAAATGAAACACTGAAATATAAAGTTTTCTAGCAACAACCTCTTCACTGGTTTCAGATGTCTTTAATTTGGAATTATTCAGATGACGTTTACTTCTGCAGAGATCTTGCAGATTGATTGATATTGGTGGATTGTATGACAAGTTTGATTGGCCCTTTACGGTTGAAATGTTTTGAATTGGGCAGGTTGTCATTATTGGTTCATATGATTTTCTCATTGTTTAAAGGAAAAATGTTCAGAACTATAAATGTAAAACGCACTCTAACAAGTGGTGCTGTATTATACAAGGGATAAAATTCAATTATTATATAGTATAATTAATAGTCAGGAAGGCGAATCAAAGAACTTTTGCATGGTTCTAAAAATGTGTGCAAGGAGCTTGATTTGGAAACAGCCCAAAGGTAAACTTAACCTGCCACTGGCCAGATGCATTTTCTTTGAATTTGGCTTTCAATGCTGTTTCAGTGAATGTGGGTTTCAAAGGTAAAGTTTAAATGCTAAGTCTGTTTTCATTGTAAGACTATTGCTTTGTTTAGGTTTAGTAAATGTCTATCAGTGTTTGTGCTATAAAATTTGAAATAAAAGTTGGAAATAAAAATCCAAATATCTGGAATCATTGTAGAAGTAAAGCATAAAACAGTATTCACAGTGAGAGATTTGAACAGTATCTATGACAAATGGGGAGAAATAGCCAAGTAATGGGACACTGAAATGGCTGCATGGGTGGGGGCTGTCTGGGCAGGGCTTTAGGTTTGCACCCCCCCGCAAAAAAATCCTGTGGGCTCCCTTGTCCATAGCCCAGACATATGGAGAATACGGGAGACTGTAGTCATATGTAGTACACAACCAGTACTTGCCAGAAATTCCTGCAGCTTCTTCAGTGTTGCTGTACGTCTCTTGGCAGCCTCCCAGACCAGTTTTTGTCTTGTCTTTTCATCAGTTTTGGAGGGTCGTCCAGTTCTTTGCAAAATCACTGTTGTCCCATATTTTCTCCACTTTTTGATGACTGTCTTCACTGTTTTCCATGGTACATCCAATGCTGTGGAAATTTTTTTGTACCCTTCTCCTGACTGATACCTTTCAACAATGAGATCCCTTTGATGCTTTGTAACCTGTCTGCGAACCATGGCTTTTGCTATAACAGGCAACTGAGTAAATGTCAGGAAAATCCTACTAGGACAGATGAACTTTATTTTGGGTTAATCAGGGTCTCTTTAATAGATGGCAGGTGTGTACCCAAGAAGATCGAATGCTGTAATTAAATCAAAAGGTGCTTCAACAAAGCATTAGTTTAACAGTGTGCAGACTTATGCAACCAGCTTACTGTACATTTTTTATATTTTATATTTTTCCCCCTAACAGATTTGTTTGTTTTTTAATTGAATTGTACAGGTTATAGGTCACATTAAAGGTGGGAAAAGTTTTGAAATGATTTATTGTGGTCTCATTATTTTATATCACAAAAAAATGGCATTTTAACAGGGGTATGTCAACTTTATAGTCACTGTAAATACATGCCAGCGTAATCATCCTCTCTTGTCTGTAGCCCCTTACTACCATGACTCTATCATTATAGTCTTGTTTTACCTCTTCTATCACTATTGGAGCCCCTCTAGCAGCCAGTACAATTGCTCCCCTTTACTTTGTCCCTGATATTCTGCTGAATATCCATCCTGAAATCTTTTTTTTTTGTCAAATCTTCTCTTTACATCTTCAAAAATGAGGTTTAACCCATCAGATAGGAACAATTTCTCCACATCAACAGCTGTACCCACAGGCATTATGTAACCTAAGGTTACCCGTGCTAATGCTCATACTACAGCCTGTGTTCCAACTTACATCGATTGTGTATGCTGCAGCCTGTGTTCCCACTTACACTAATTGCTATCTGTTTTTTCTTATCTCTATTACCCTCCCATGAAAAAAAGCTTGTATGCTTTCAGAAAACATTAACTTTTAGCCCTAAGAAAAAGTGTACTGGCTATCTTTAAATAAAACTAAATTGTACACTGTTCTAATAAATGCATTAAAGTATTAAGGCCACTAGGGAGGCTGCTACCTCTTAGTCACTTCCTATAATTTCAAACTTTATGTTTTGCTGAACTGCTTGCCATTGTACCTTAAAATTTTGCATTTCCCAGAGCAAAGAAAGCTCGGAACTCTCAATATTAATTGCTCGCGCCTGCTAGACTCCATGTAAAAGTAGTCAGAAATACAATTTTGTAAATTTCACTCAAAACAGAAAGTACAGCTGCCTTAGCAACAGACTTCTTGACTCCTACTGAACATTTCCTAAAGAAAAAATATCTTTGTAGATGTAAGAAGATTGTCATTTTTCATGGCTTTTATCATTTTGTCATATTTTTCAAGTCAATTTGCTCACACAAAACATTTGTTTATAGCTCCAGCCAAGGGCATTAATCTAGACATTCACCCTTGAAAAAAATAAGAGAAAATACCTTAATTTTACATAGAATATAATCTGTGCACTTTTATACCCCACCTCACCCCAGCCCAGCACCCCAAGATCACATATTAATATTAAACTTGTTTTATCCAGCCTTTCTTATCTTGTTATACTGTAAAACCTATATTTCTCACAACAAAGGTACTTGTTTGCTTTAATATCTTTAACACATAGTCACTGAAGAGACTCCCCCAACATTTAAAATACCCCTGACTACATATTACGCAAAAACTGCTTTACTGTTTCCAAAATGCTGTTTATATTACTATTACATGTTTTATATAAATACTAATAAGAACAAATTGTTTTACTTACAATTACTTTTCTCCTTGTAGTGTCTTTCTAAACATTAATGACATAAAGTAGAGTATATGCTTTACAGCCCACCCACATGTTTAACAAAGTCATCAAAAGGTCAGTCTTTCTCAGCTACTTTTCCTTGCAAAGCCATATTTCACAAATGTGACTGATGTCTTATAGTCTTCCATTTATTCACTAATTTCAGTGTTGTTGACCTTCCTGTTAATCTCCAGCTCCTAGCACCAGACTATGTTTCAAGCCTAAGATACTCCTGATTCTTCTAGTCAACTCTTGTGCTTTTTTCTGAATCTCAAGCATTCCTTTTAAACATTAGAAAGGTTTCACTGGCAAAATTTCTCTATGAACTTTATTGTCAGAAGAATTTGAAGCAGGGTCTCCATCTGTTTGATGGCTCAAATTTTGTTGAATAAACTTTTCTTTATTTCTTCCTTAGCCTGATCTGCATCAGAAAATGTATTCCATCAGGAAAAAATGTTCTAAAGACAGCTGGATACAGCAGCTTGAATTTCACATGTGTCTCTCGACATTCCCTGATTACTGGAATAAATGTGTTTTTTTTCTTCTGTCTGGTGTACAGTGAATAATCATTTTCCACAAGCACTCTGCTGTCTCCAGTTTGTAATACTTTGCCCTTCTGCCATAATTTTGCAGGGATCAGTTATTTCTGTTGATATGATTAGATCTTTACTAATACAGGTCTTGGCTGCTTTCTCATGACCAGGTTTGGATCATACACTCTAGGTGCCCTTTCAATTAAAAAAACCTGCTGTGGAATACCTTATGCTTATTTTTGCTTTCATAAAATTAATACAGTCTATTCCTCATCTTTTTGACACAGCTCTTCTTGAGAAGTTTCATACTCATCTAGCCTTTTCTTATTGTAACCTCTGATGTTTTTGGTTTTATCAGTTTATCTAAATATGTAGAAAGCTTTGTAAAATAAAAAAATTGGAGCTCCAAACACCAGAGCTTAAAACTTTAATAAACTTCAATAATAAAAAAGGTAAGTGCTTTCGCAGAAAACAAACCTGCTCCTTCAGGCCATATAAAAAGTTACACAGACCACTCACATATATATAAAAATTTCAAAAAGGCATTCTCCAATGAAAACAAGGGTCCAACCTAAAAACACAGTCCACTGGAACAAAGAACTGGCCAGTACAGATGTGGTGTATCAACACACATCTTTTTAAAACATGAATATTAAAACAGTGACATGGAAAACGTATCAGAACCAATAATACGAAAAAGTTACACACCTGTCTGACATTTAAATATTAATGTTTAAGGGTCAGAGACTTAAGAACCACTTCAAAGACACATGTTCATTTAGCAGTGGATATACATTTCTTTTTAAAAGAAGTTATCTTGTTATCAAAATACATTTGATTTTTTAAATAAGATTAAAAATGTTCAATAGGAAGAAAACATATTCTGGTTAGTGATTGATGCTAAAAGCCTATATACTAGCATTAAACATGAATTTAGCTTAGAAGCATTGAAATATGCATTAAACGATAGCCCAGTATCTACATATATTGTGGAACTAGTGGATTTTTGTCTAAAACATATATATTTTTTTAATTCAATGATAGGTTATATCACCAGTTACAAGGTACAGCTATGGGTGCTCCATATGCACCCATGTATGCTAATATTATGATGGGCTTACTGGAACATGAGTAACTGTATAGGGAAGAATTTTTCAGCAAATATGTCTTTCACTACTATAGATACATATATAATGAAAAAGGAAAAGCCCTGTTTGCTGAGTGATGGAACAAAATCTGGTCTGAGGAAGCAACCAGGAGAGGTTGCAAAAGCGCTTACCTATGCAATAAAGGTTTCTGTGGAACTTTATTTGGATTCTTACTTGGACATTTATTGGATTTTGGCTTCTCCTTGGTTTTAGTGTTTGGAACATTTTTTCTTTTACTATAGATACATAGATGATCTAATTTTTCTATGTAAAGGGGGTAGAAATCAAATAGACACATTTACGGAGAGATTGAATAATAATATATTTGGATTGATATTTGAAATTTCAGCCTGTGGACAATAGGTGGCTTTTTTAGATTTAAATCTTAAGGGTATTGACGGTGAAATGATTTCCGCCTGTATACACAGGAAATTTGAAAATATAAACAATTTTCTCCACGGTTCTAGTGTAGTGAAGTGCAATCTTGGAGTTGATATATATAAGTAGCAGGGGGTGTGGGGGGCACAGCCCCCCACATGGGGGTGCAGGGGGGCTTACACCCCCACCCCCTGCTACTTAAATATATCAACTTCAAGATTGCACTTAGTGTAGTGAAGTGCATGGGGGCGCAGGGGGGCTTGCGCCCCCCCCCCCGCTACTTAAATATATCAACTCCAAGATTGCACTTAGTGTAGTGAAGTGCATGGGAGGTGCAGGGGGTCTTGCCCCCCTGCTTACACTTGGTGGAAAGTGCTATGATTTATGTTGTTTAAACTCAGTATATGTATGATATGTGTTTTCAGTGTTTTGAGTTTTCAAGATTTTGAAGTTTCAGTGTTTTGAGCTTTCAGTGTTATGAAGTGAATATATATATATATATATATATATATATATATATATATATATATATATATATATATATATATATATATATATACATACAGACTCATTCACCTTGTCTTTCTGACTTTTTGGATGTTTCTCCTACCCTTTCATATAGCCTAAACACTGTATCCATTCATGAGTTTGTTTACCCCCTCCCCAGTTATCAGTCCCTTAACACATCTTTGGATAATTACACTTTTAATGGATATCATCTTGATTATGACAACACCCAGAATTCTACTTTTCCTGATAAAAGCCCTACATTATTTGGCTTAACCTCTCATGGTCCAAGATTTCAGTGAAATCCTTTTTTCTCATATTTGTAGCTTGGAAACTTCCAAGACTTCCTATGGCTATAACCCATTTTCCCCTCCCCCACATCTTTATTCTATCCTCCAGTCCTCCTTGTCCTCCTCCCTTAATGCATCTCAAGGCTGCTACACTGCATCTGTCCAACAAAACTTAAAATGTCTTCCTTTTAGCTAATGAACCCCAGCGTTCTTTTTTGAGGGGGGAGTCATGGTGCTGCGGCTTGTCTATAAACCTACATGCTTTTCTCCTAATTCTCTGACCCTCCCCAGGACTACACTCCAGTTTTGTAGCTGCTGGTAGAGATGGAAGGAAAATGGACAGCAGGTTTGATCTGATTCTATTCCTCAGATGGGACTACCAAAATGTGTGGGGAAGGAAAGTGGAAAGCAATGTCCCGGAGGTAGAACAGAGTGGATGCCTGCAATAGCATCCTCTACATTGATCAGGCTTTTATTTAACCTGTCCCTCCAGTGTGCCAATGTTATATCATTAATCTGTGTAGAAAGTGATGTGTGCCCACTAATGTGCCCATCCTAATCCACAGGGCAACCACACCTCCTTGGCCATCTTGCATGACCAAACTTCTGACTATTCTAAGCCCTGGCCTCCATCAGAGTTTGAATGATCCACCCACACTGGCATGGGTCCTGCCCCTACCACCACCATTGGATGCCTTAGCCATTAATCACATTTGGGTTGCCTGTGCTGTACTCAGCGTTGGCTTAAATCCTGCAATGCTACTGGCCTGGCTACTTGTGTTAAGTTTTGATCCTACCCACTCTTTTGATACTTTAATCATAGGATCATAGCAAGTTACTAGGCTACTGGCCCTGAGGCCCTTATAAGCCTAGCCAATAAAAATTAGCCCATGTTCCCACAAGTCAGCACCAGATGCCCCTGTCCAGCTGGGACAGAAGTGGAGTCCCAGGAGTGTATTTTCTATTTCTCATCCAGTCATCCAGGTTCCTGTTAAAAAGGGATAATGAGGTTCTCTGCTTGACATGGAGAGGGAGTCTATTCCACAGATGGGGGAGTGTCTGGGACACAAATCTGCCCCGCCAGCAAGTCCTATTGATGTCGCAGACCAAGTTGAGGTTTTGCATGTGGGTCACGTGAGTAGTGTTTGGCTTGCAGATATGCAGCAATTTCATTAAGGTGGGGTCATAGATTGCTCTGTATGCTAGACATAGATCACCTCTGAGGAGTCTGTATGAGATGGAGTAGAGGGACAGGGCTATTAGCCTATCTGTGTAGGAGTGCTTTTTGAAGTCCTGGATTCTCCTCATCAAGAACCTCTGTAGTTTCTCCAGCTGCTGCATGTGCTTTGCGAGGTACATGCCGAAAGGGGCGTTATGCTCGATGATGGACCTGATAAGGGAGGAATACAGGGAAGTTATGACTTCCTTGTTCCTGGAAGAAGTACCCTTACTAATGAGGTGAGCCATGTAGAAAGCTCTCTGTGCAATGGAGGCAACATGGTGGTCAAAAGTTAGAGTGCTGTCAACTTGCATACCCATGTCCTTCACAACTGCTTGTGTGCTTAGGACATTGTTATTAATGTGATAATTTGTGGAGACATCACTCTCCCCAGAGGGGAGGATGATGCATTTTTTGGCATTTACTTTGAGGCCGTGTTTCTGGCACCAGTCATTTGTCTGGGTGAGACCCTCTTATAGTATGTCACTATCACAAGGGGAGTTGATGAGTGCCCAGCTAGCAGTCATCTGAAAACTTGGTCAGCCGCAGACCTCTGGTTTTGGCTTGCACCTTGGAGAAGTATATCCCAAACAGCAGGGGACTCAGGACCGATCCCTGGGGTACGCCGCATGTTACAGGTCTACTATTTGAGGTAGTTTCCCCTATTTTGACTGAGTGAGTTCTACTGAGTGAGCTCTATCAGTGAGCCAGTTAGATACCCATCTCGTCACATATGGACTTTTGACAAGCTGGTATAGTTTCGAAGGCCTTGGCCAGATCAAGGTAGGTGGAGTGCACCATCTTCCCCTCATCCATGGTTTTGGTGACTGACTCAAAGAAGTCTACCAAATTTAACAGGCATGATCTCCCCTTGACAAAACCAGACTGTGTGAGATCAAGCATTTGGAGGTTGCCGATGTCCTTGTTAATGTGGTGAATGATAATGCATTCCATGACCTAGCAAATCGGGCTAGTTAGGCTGATGGGTCTATAATTGCCTGGATCGGTGGATGTGCCACCTTTGTGCAGAGGGATGATGGTGGTCATCCTCCACTCGGCTGGGATGAAACCGGTATTCAGGCTTAGGTTGAATAGGGTGCCTAATGGTGTTGCGAGTTCCTGCTTGATGCAGGATGCAGCCTAGGATGTTATCAGGTCCCACAGAAGCTGTGTTTTTAGCATTTGAGAGTGCGGTAATGACTTGTTCCCTAGAGATAAGTGGTGGGGGACAGGTGCTGAGGATATCCTGGATTACTGATGTGAGGACAGAGGGGTGACATTTTAACTGAACCTGTCCACCAGCAGGTTGGCTATATACATGGCATTTGTGTACGTGGTGCCCTTGACCATCAGTTCTGAGCAGATTTGGGTGTTTCCCCTTAGATTGCGGATGTATGTGAAGAAGGCCTTATGATTGTCTTTAGTAGATGTGGCCAATTTGGAATCGAAGTTATCTTTGGAGAACTTCACTAATACACTTATTTGCCTGTTTAAACCAGGGAGAGATTGCTTTCTATTTGGCACCTGTTCCTTCTTGGTCTTACAATTTTTTACATTTGTTGTAAAGTTTATTTGTAGCTGATATCCGCCAGACAGGTTTACTCTTCCTTGAGGAGGAATATTTTTTCCTGTCAGGTATTGCTGACTCCATGCACTTATGTAAGTGGTCATACAGTACTTTGGTGTACGTTTGGACATTAGTACCAGTTCCTACTGTTGGAGAGGGGTCTGTGAAGCTGTTTAGACATTCCCTCAGGAGGCTGTAATCAGCTTTGGAGAAGTTTTTTGTTTAACCTTAGCTGGGGGGTCAGGGGAGATGGTGACTTTGAAGGTGACCGCTTTTTGGTCTGATCGTACCAGGGATGATAACACTGCGGTGATGCTGCAGTGGTTTAATATGTTGGTTAGTACCAAGTCCAAGATGTTGTCATCTCTTGTGGGGGTGTCAACCAGCTGGTCCAAGGCACTGGCATTGACAAAGTCAAGGAATCTTTGAGCATTTGTGTTCTGGCTCAAGTAAAGGAATCTTTGAGCATTTGTGTTCTGGCTTAAGTAGTTCTTCCAATCAATGGTTGGGTAGTTAAAATCACCCAGGATCAGGATAGACGGTTGAATCTTAATAGTTTTGAGAAGGTTCAGATAGGTGGTGTGGGCATCCTAAGTCAACACTGGGGGCCTGTAGCTAACTACGATTTGAATAGGGGTCTTGTCAGCTGCACCTAGAGTGTTTCCTGTGCGTCATACTGTTTGACCAGTCTGGAGATGTGTATATCTTTAATATATAATGAAACAGCACCTCCTTTGGCTTTGCTACTCTCAGTTTGAGGTCTGTAGGTATGATAGAATGAGTAACCAGGTAAGGCTGGTGCCGCTCTCCTACTTTGGACACAATAGAAGAGTCTCTGTGGGTTCAGTTCAAGCAGCTTTATTTTATACAAACACATCACAATAGAAGTTTACTGACTTTAACTTAAGTAACTTATATACAAACTAACAACTGCAATCATGCATGCTCCCACTCTGGCTGCTCTTTCAAAATGCCACTGGGGATTGCACGTGTCTGGAAATTATACATGCACGCACAGTCTTTAACATGCTTCTTAAAGACACAGCACACATCATATACACTCTGATCTACATCCTCCCTCTTTGAGAAATATATCATGCAATATTATAAGTCTATTTGCCATGCATATATCACAGGTAATTCTTGGTCATGCATTATACAAGATTAGGTACACACACACACACACACACACACACAGATATATATATATATATATATATATATATATATATATATATATATATATATATATATACAGTTAAGTTCACAAGTTCACATTGCTGCGTATTTCACACTGGATTTAGATATTTGTCCATATCGTGTGACATAAAACTGGGAGTTGGATTTAGCAACTGGAACTGCCTCTACAAAATGTTCAACCTTTGGAATGTTCAGAACATTTTCAGGAATGGAATCAGAGGTTTGAACACATTCTGGTATATACTCTGGTATGGAACAACATCTGGTTTGTTTTTAGATTTGGAGTCTACATCACAGAAACAATGTTGTGATGATGATTCTGGTACAGGAAGAAGATGTCTACAATTCCTCCTATAATCTATACCCTCAGAGTCTACCAGATAAGATCTTGGTTTGGCACAGATGCCTGTAATCTGACTGATTCAGCCACAAACTTTTGTCGTCTGGATTTGTACCATCTCTCCTTCCCTCAATGGATGAAGTAATCTGCTCGATCTGTTGTAATTGGACTTCTGGATATTATGCTTCTTAAACAATTGAGCCTTGATGGTTTTATTGTTCTTAACTTTAGGCCTCAATAAACTGGAATTAATGGGTGGCATAGTTCTGGATTGCCTGGAAAGTAGTCTTCGAGCAGGTGAGCCAAGAATATTGTCACAGGGTATATTTCTGAGATTAAGCAAATTCAAAAACACATCGGTATTGTCACGCTTTGACCTCTCCAGTAATTGCTTTGCACTCTGCGCTGCATGTTCAACTAGACCATTTGAATGAGGATATTCAGGACTGCTAGTGACATGTACAAAGACCCATTCTCTTGCAAATTTCTGAAACAACTGACTAGTAAATTGAGTATCATTATCAGAAAGAACTTTGTGTGGACTACCATGGACTGAGAAATGGCATTTCAACATAGTAATAACAGCACTGGATGTTAGGTTAGGTAGTAGATCAATCTCAAACCAATTCAAATAAGAGTCTACCAAAACCAAGTAGTGTTGATTACTCCACTGGAAGATATCAGTGGCTACTGTTAACCAAGGTAGTCCAGGAAATGGACATAGCTGAAGTGGTTCTCTTTGCAAATGTAGCCTAGTTCTATTGCATACTGAACAAGGAAGAAAGTACTTTATCAATGTATTTTGGTAATGAAGGCCAGAATACCAATTCTCTTGCTCTTCTCTTAGTGGATGCATAACCTGGGTGACCACGATGCAAAATCTGGATATATTCTTGTTGTAAGGAAGCAGAAACAACAATTTTAGGACCTTTGAAAATAATTACATCTTCCATCAACAATTCATCTTTAAGGAAAATAGGTTTGCACTGCAGGTGGTATACTAGATTGCCCTGATGGCCATCCAGCATTAATGTAGTGATTGAACTTTTCCAAAATTGGATCAGTCATTGCGTGATCTCTTAACTCAAGTCTAGTGGTACAAAAATTACTCACTGCATCACGTCAAAGTCAAAAATGTCTGCGTCAAGCGGTTCCATTGTATTTCTGGGTGATCTGGATAAGGTATCAGCCAGACAGAGCAATTTGCCTTTCATATGGACCATTTGTAAAATTGTACTTTTGCAATTTGAGCATCATTCTTTGTAATCTCACTGGAGTGGAATGCATTGGCTTCTTTAGAATAGTAACTAGAAGTTGTTGGTCAGTTTCAATCTGAATAGCTCGACCATAAATATAATCATGAAACTTGGAACATGCAAATGCTACTGCCAAAAGCTCCTTCTCAATTTCAGCATACTGGGAGATGATTTATCTGAGCTATGATACAGAATCGGAATTGCCTAGACATGGTAAGGCCTTGCTGTGTCTAATTATGGTGGCTCCCAAAAAAGCAATTACTAGAAAATGGAAATCAAAATATAAATCAATTATATTAGGAGTGACTATAGTAAGAGAGAGAAAACAACTGGAATTGAGATTTTTAAAAAAGGGGTAGGAGCAAACTATGTGGGAAAAAATGGGAATTGAGGGAAAAATACATACAAGGAAGGAATGAGGTTTAAAAGAAGGCGGGACTTAAATGAGCTATGTAATGCCTGACTGAAATGATTGGCTGGATTATAAGTGATGTGTAATGTTTGCAACTGGGAGTGTGTCAGTATAGTTTGTGATGTAAAATACTTGCAACTAGGACTGGGTTGGTGTGGTTTGTTTTCATTTATATAACTGTATGATTGCTTATGTCATTAGTGATGGTTTAATAAAGATGTTTCTTGTTTAAAAAAAGCAGGCAGGAATTGAAGAATTTATGTAATGTTGTTTAGGTTATATGATATAGAGCAATATATGTGGAGTATAATGTTTGTTATTGTTAATGTGTTAATACAGTTTGATTACTTTTGTATAAATGTAAATTTGGCTATGTCACAACGCAAGTGATAATTCAATAAAGGTGTTTAAAAAAAAGGAAATCTAAAGGTGCTATTGCTCAGTGCCAACAGTCTAAGCAAGACACTCCACTCCCTCCAAGCTCTCCTCACCTTTCAGAATGTGGACATCCGTGCAATTACTGAGACATGGTTTAAAGCTGCAGTGAGTACCCTGGTAGTGCAAGGCTTTAGTGCCTTCCACACATTTAGACCAGCAACTGCACAGACAAGGACTACAGGTGGAGCAATCTTGATCTACATCAGTAACAAGCATACCTCCATCTTGGTTAGACAGGATGATGCACTGGAGTCCCTCCACATCCAGATTACCCATTAACCCTTAACCCATTATGCTGCCTAATTAACAGATTGGGTCATCATTACAATTTGGTCCCTAGACACCAACAAAGTGTAAAGACTTCTCATCTACTTTTTGTGGATGATTTAAAACTGTATAGTTCATCAGATGAGGAGCCAAAAGCACAACTGGAAGTGGTCAAAACTTTCTCAGATGATATAAGAATGTCATTTGGTCTAGATAAATGTAGAAAAGCAACATTTAAAGCAGGAAGGCTGCTGCACCAATAAAATATCAGTCTGGGACAGGAATGTGATATAAAGGAACTTGAGCAGGAGGGAGTGTAAAAATATTTGGGAACTGATGAAGGATTAACAATAAAACATGAACAAATGCGAACAAAACTCATTAAAGAATACTTTAAAAGACTAAAATTAATACTGACAACATCCCTGACATCTAGGAACTCCAACCTATAAACTGATTTTTTCTTCCTGTGATAACTTAAAGTTTTGGCATGATTAACTTGCCCCATAAGATATTGGAGTAACAAATAAAATGCCTCACACTTATCAAATTATACATAAAAATCAATGTATACCAAGATTATATATTCCTCATTCTCAAGGAGGTATGGGCCTCCTCTAAATTGATTATATGTATAGATCTGCAATTGTAGGACTCCATACATATCTACTGACCTCATCAGAGCCAAACTTAGTGAACATTTTGAAACATGAAGAGAACAAATCTAAGATGACTTCCCTTTTTTGTTTAGCAGAAGGATATTAGTGTCAAGCGGGAATGGAAACCAAACTAGAAGTAGACCTAAATCAGACAGCAACTGAATGTGCCAAAAAGCAAAAGAAAGAATACAAGGAACAGGATCAGATGAGAAGGCAAGAAATGTGGAAAAGGCATAAGTATAGTTGCTAGTACAGAAAACTCCTGGAACAACCTCATGTCGATCAGGATCTGAAGCAGGAAATAATTAAGGAGAGGTGAATTTAAACTGAAAGATGAACTGTTAATATTACTGACCCAGGTTAGTGTACTACATATATGCTGATTTACAAAGTCCATTGAACATGTGGGAGAAACAGACAAATGCAGGTTCTGTAAAACAGAACTCGAAACAGTCATGCATATCTTGTCGCTGGGATGGATGCACTAATAGCAGAAGGACTGTATACTGAAAGGCATATTAATGTGGCAAGACTGTTGCACTGAGGACTGTGCAAACATTAAAATACTGAAGTAGGTGAGAAGCATTGGAAACATGAGACACAAAGTATTATAGAGAATGATGAAGTGTATATCGCATGGGATCACCCATTATCAACAGGTCAAAAAAGTAGATGCAAGAAAACCAGATATAGTGGTCCATGAAAAGAAGACAAAAGTAGCATTGATCACTGAAATTGCTACACCCAGTGATTATAGTGTCTTACGTAGAGAGAGACACAAAGTTATAAAATACCAGGATTTGCAGATAAAAATTAAGGTAATGTGGAAGAAGGAGACCCAGACATTTCCAATAGTAGCAGGAGCAATGCATCTCATAAAAAATCATTTACAGCCTTATTTAGATATGCTACTGCTTTCTTTCGGCTTTTCCCAGTTAGGGGTCGCCACAGCGGAACTCCAGTCCGCTAATGATTGGCAGTAGATTTTTATGTGCTGGCTTGCCAGGCCTAACGCACAACCTTCAACGAAGGAACACCCATTCACGCATGTCGACACACAGAAGAAGCTCTAACAGAGAATCGAACGTGCAACGTCTAACTGTGAGGCGACAATGCTACCGCAGCACTGATTCATGCAATTACTTATGAATTGCAAAAGCAGTAGTTTCTGGACACATTGCTGGTGTTACAATGAGCACTTTTGGCTAACATTAAAGATTGAAACAATATTAATTTCATGAACTTTAATCATACTTTGACTTAGGAATGAGGTATATTCTTGTCATGGTATTAGAAACCCAAAAGACTTGGAGAAATTAAACTAAAAATATCATATCATATCCTAGCAAGCCATAGGTCACTCTTTACATCCCATGAACCCCATTGCTCATACTTTGACCTATTGGAAATTCTTGCCATTCAACCAAATACCATACTCACAGGGAAATTTAATTATCCATCTAAACTTTAAATATCCATCTATAAACTGGGAATCTTACATAACACAAAATTTGCAGGCACAGAGATTCCTAGACTTTGTAAACACAATCACCCTGGACCCGTTACTGAATACTCCTACTAGAGGTACAAGCATACTGGACCTTGTACTCATAAATATGGGAGAATGCTGCACCCCCCCCCCCCCGCGTGCCGTGTCCTCTCTAGTAAGGTCAGACCACAAAGCAGACTCCTTCAAAATAATCTATTCTGCAATCCCAGCAAAAACCCTGTAATAGTTAGAACTGCTCCAAGGTAAACTACCTTTTATTAAGTGATAACCTGTTAAAATTCCCATCCCCTCCAAGTCCAGATAACACAGCAGCCTTCTTCTTCTTCTGGCTGCTCTCATTAGGGGTCGCCACAGTGGATCATCTGTTTTCATTTCTTCCTGTCCTCTGCATCTTGCTCTGTCACACCAACCACCTGCATGTCCTCTCTCACCACATCCATAAACCTTATCTTAGGCCTTCCTCTTTTCCTGTTACCTGGCAGCTTCATACTTAGCATCTTTTTCCCAGTATACTCAGCAATCCTTCTCAGCACATGTCCAAATCATCGTAATCTTGCCTGTCTGGCTTTGTCTCCAAACCTTGCAACCTGGGTTGACCCTCTAATATACTTATTACTAATCCTGTCAAACCCAGTGCAAATCTTAACATCTTTAACTCTGCCACTTCCAGCTCTGACTCCTGCCTCTTTGTCAATGCCACTGTCTCCAACCCATACAACATAGCTGGTCTCACTACCCTCTTGTAGACCTTCCCTTTCACTCTTACTGGTACTCTTTTGTCACAAATCACTCCTGACACTCTTCTGCACCCACTCCATCCTGCCTGTACTCTCTTCTTCACTTCTCTTCCACACTCACCATTACTCTGAACTACTGATCCCAAGTATTTAAACTCATCCACCTTTGCCACCTCTACTCCTTGCATCCTCACCATTCCTCTATCCTCCCTTCCATCACACATATATATTCTGTCTTAGTCCTGCTGACCTTCATTCCTCTTCTCTCTAGAGCATATCTCCATCTCTCCAGTGTCTCCTCCACCTGTTCCCTACTCTCACTACAGATCACGGTCACCTGCAAACATCATAGTCCACGGGGACTCCTGTCTGATCTTGTCTGTCAACCTGTCCATCACCACTGCAAATAAGAAAGGGCTCGGAGCTGATCCTTGGTGTAATCCCACCTCCACCTTAAACGCATCCGTCACTCCCACTGCAGACCTCACCGTTGTCACACTACCCTCGTACATATCCTGTACCACTCTTACATACTTCTCTGACACTCCCGACTTCCTCATACAATACCACAACTCCTCTCTAGGCACCCTGTCATATGCTTTCTCTAAGTCCACAAAGACACAATGCAACTCCTTCTGACCTTCTCTGTACTTCTCCATCAACACTCGCAGAGAAAACATTGCATCTGCAGTGCTCTTTCCTGGCATGAAACCATACTGCTGATCACTAATCATCACCTCCCTTCTTAACCTAACTTCCACTACTCTTTCCCATAACTTCATGCTGTGACTGATCAATTTAATCCCTCTGTAGTTACTACAGCTCTGTACATCACCCTTATTCTTAAAAACTGATACCTAAACACTTTTTCTCCATTCCTCAGGCATCCTCTCACTTTCCAAGATTTCATTAAACAATATAGTTAAAAACTCCACTGCCATTTCACCTAAACACTTCCATGCCTCCACAGGTATGTCATCTGGACCAACAGCCTTTCCATTCTTCATCCTTTTCATAGCTATCCTTACTTCTTCCTTGCTAATCCACTGCACTTCATGATTCACTATCCGCACATCATCCAACCTTCTCTCCCTCTCATTCTCTTCATTCATCAACCCCTCAAAGTACTCTTTCCATCTGCTCAACACACTCTCCTCACTTGTGAGTATGTTTCCCTCATTATCCTTTATCACCCTTACCTGCTGCTCATCTTTACTAGCTCGGTCCCTCTGTCTAGCCAATTGATACAGGTCCTTTTCTCCCTCCTTAGTGTCCAACCTTTCATATACCTCTTCATACACCTTATCCTTAGCCTTCGCCACCTGTCTCTTTGCCATGCACCTCATCTCCTTATACTCTTGTCTTTCTTCATCTCTCTGACAATCCCACTTCTTCTTCGCCAACCTCTCTCTCTCTGTATACTCTCCTGTACTTCCTCATTCCACCACCAGGTCTCCTTGTCCTCCTTCCTCTTTCCAAATGTCACACCAAGCACCTTTCTAGCCATCTCCCTTACGAGCTCTGCTGTAGTTACCCAACTATTCGGTAACTCTTCACTGCCACCCAGTGCCTGTCTCAACTTTTCCCTTAACTCCACCTCACAATTACCCTTTTTCAATTTCCACCATTTGATCCTTGGTGCTGACCTCACACTCCTCCTCCTCTTCCTGATCACCAATGTCATCCTACAAACCACCATCCTATGCTGCCTAACTACACTTTCCCCTGCCACCACTTTACAGTCTCCACTCTCCTTCAGACTGGCCCTTCTACATAAAATATAATCCAACTGTGTGCATCTTCCTCCACTCTTGTATGTCACCCTATGCTCCTCCCTCTTGTTAAAATACATATTCACCACAGCCATGTCCATCCTTTTGGCAAAATTCACTACCATCTGACCTTCTGCATTCCTTTGTTTAACACCATACCTATCCATCACTTCCTCATCCCCTCTGTTCCCTTCACCAACATGCCCATTGAAATCTGCTCCAATCACCACTCTCTCACCCTTGGGTACAGTCTTCACCACTTCATCCAACTCACTCCAAAATTTTTCTTTCTCATCCATCGCACACCCAATTTGTGGAGCATATGCACTAACAACATTCATAATTACACCATCAATTTCCAGCTTCATAAACATCACTCTATCCGACACTCTTTTCACCTCCAAAATACTCTTAGCAAACTGTTCCTTCAGGATAACCCCTACACCATTTCTCTTCCCATCCACACCATGATAAAACTATTTGTACCCACCTCCAATACACCTAGCCTTGCTCCCCTTCCATCTGGTCTCATGCACACACAATATACCAACCTTCCTTCTGTCCATCATATCAGCTAGCTCTCTCCCTATACCAGTCATACTGCCAACATTAAAAGCTCTGACCCTCACTACCACATTCCTAGCCTTTACCTGCCTTTGGACATGCCTCCCCCCCTCTTCTCCTCCTTTGGCCAACAGTAACCCAATTTCGGGTAGCACCCTGTTGGCCAACGGTACTGGTGGCAGTCATTGTTAACCCAGGCTTCAACTGATCTGTTATGTATATCTGTACTGTTGTCCGCATGTATGATTTGGCAAAATTTTATGTTGGATGCACTTCCTGATGCAACCCTCCCCATATTTCCGGGCTTGGGACTGGCACAAAGAAATACACTGGCTTGGGCATCCCCAGTGGCTGGGTTATAACACAGCAGCCTACTATGTGGAAATATTCAAAGAAGCTCTGTACAACCATGTGAATAATTGCACAGAAGCTGCTGTACCTACCAGAAGTAAGCCCAAAACTTAAAAAAAAAAAAAAAAAAAAAAAAAAACTACCCTGATGGAATACAAAATTAAACAGATTGTACAACAGAAGAAGAAAGTCATAGCTAAAATTAGGAAGTATAATATCAAAAAAAGATGAAAACTCTCTCATTGAACTGAATAGACTACTAAAAGGACTAATTAAGTCCAACAAAGCAAATTTTGAGATAAAGATAGCATACCAGGCCAAGGACAACCATAAGCCTTCTTTAGCTATGCCCAAAACCTCAACAGCAGCATACAATACTGTGCCAAACATTTGGTAAATGGGGCCACATTCATGGAACCAGGAGATATGGCAAATCTTTTGGCTAACAAATTCAGCTCTGACTTTATCTCCTCCTAACCCCACAGTGGCCTCCCAGGAAATACCGTCTAATATAATTCCTGTATCAGTAGGGTGCAGATTATAGATGCACTCGCTAAGGCCAAAAATATAGCTTTGATGGGCCCTGATAATATCCCAGGATGCCTCCTTAATACCCTGAAATTTTACCCATCAAGGCCACTGGTGTCAGTATTCAAACATAGCCTCTGCATTGGCTTCATGCTATGCAAATGAAAGACTGCAGAGATCATCCCTCTGCACAAGGGGTGAACCATCAACAGATCCCAGGAATTACAGACCCTTTAGTCTGACTAGTTTCACATGGCAAAGCTATGGAAATGATTAACAATGACATAGGAAACTTCCAGACAGTGAACCCAATTCGTCAAGGGCAGGTTATGGCACCTGAACCTGGTAGACGTCTTTGATAAGGTCACCAAAGCAATGTATGAGGGCAAAACAGTGCATACTGCCTACTTTGGCTTAGGTAAGCTAAGGCATTTGATACAAAACCCCACACAGGCATTGTATACAAACTCATGAAATAAGGCATAAACCTCTGTGTAACTCACTGGATAGTCAGCTGACTCAACAAACAGGGCCCAGGAAGTTAGGACTGGAGAGACCACCTCCACAGTGGAGTCCACCAGAGCTGTGTGCTGGGTTCACTCTTTTTTGGTATCAATTTTTCTGAAATCAAGCCTAATGTCAAGGGCTTCTGCATTATCAAGCTTGCAGATGATTGGAAGCTAAGAGGAATTATAGAAACCACCCAAGATACTAACATTTTACAGGAAGGTCTAACACAGACAGATGACTGGTGCCAAACCCATGGCTTAAATCTCAGTGCCAAGAAATGCATAATAGTACCTTTTAGGATGGTAGCCATTCCCAAAAACTACCTCAATGATAAAACTTCCCTAAAAGCAGACACAGTAGTCAGGGGTTTGGGGACTAATGTAGATTGTAACCTGGCTTTCGACCAATGTGTGTTTTAAGGTTGTATGAAAATCATTCAATGTCACTCAACTTATAAGTAATGGCATGGCATCTAGGTTCAGGGAAGTCATTGTGCCACTGTAGTCAGCCATCATCAGACCCACCATTGAGTATAATGTTCCCTTCTGTATGTACCTGACCAGACACATATGACAACTGCAATGTCCACAGAGGTCCCTCACAAAAACAATACAAGATGTAAAAATAATGTCCTATGCAGATTGCCTCAAATCCCTGTCTCTATACTCTGTTTCCCACAGAGTGCTGAGAGGCAGTTTATGCCTGGCATGCAAGGCAGCCTTGGATCTCGATCTGATGGGCCTTTTGCATACCCTCAAAATAAACAGCACCAGAACTACTAGATCTAAAGAATTAAACTTTGCTTGCAATTTAAATAGGATGTGCTGGAGGGACAGGCACATATCTTGGAGAATCCCCATTCTCTGGAATAGGCTTCCCATCCATGTGAAGCAGAGCCCTTCCCTAACCTTATTCAAGTGTAACCTGCACCAATGGTTGGAAAATCAGAAATTCACCCATGGTCTGACACCTGTGTCTCTGATAGACAGAAGCAGACATTAAATCATGCCCTAACATATACCACTTAAAATAACATCTAAAGCACAATAACTTATGGGACACATTTGAGTCGTATGGCTAAGCTTAGAAAGACTCTAGTGGCCTAGTATAAACCTATACACCTATGAGCCTATGTTATTGCCAAGGTCTTGTGGTGCATTTCACAAAATATTCAGTAATTGCAAAGTCTTTTTAGTATGAAATACTACATCAGACACACTCACCATATGATGGAATGCATCAAAGATCAATGAGGTGATGCTTTGTTAGTGCTAAAGAAAGGCTTGGAATGTGACCAAGGGCAGTTATAACCTCCCTGACTCTTTTCTGAGGAAATGTACTGTGGAGATGGTAGAGCAGTACTGTATTGTGCAACTCTGTGCGAGGCACTTAACCAGACAGTGCTTCTTGGCAGAGTAGAAATAAGGTCTATGTTTCTTAATGGTTTATCCACATTGAAAAATAAGAATAAATAAATATATAAGTCATAGAAGACTCTCACAATCACAGTCCATTCAGCTATGGGCTTGAAAAGGGTGCAGTATCCGGGTGATTCCAGGCTACGTCTGAATTTCACTCTTGGTAACATACCCTATAGGAGGGATAATACAGGGCTTCTCATTCTGTCATTTGAATACAAAGTCACACCAGTCCATGTGGATATCATGAACTTTAAGGTTGCTACAAAACAAGGGTCATCTAGTGGGGAGTAGTAAGTAGAGGAAGCTTACTTTCTATCTGTCTTAAAAAATAATGACTTCTAGGCCCTCTGACTCCTCTCAACAGGCAGAAGGCAAGGGAGTATACCTGCAGTCCCATCTCCAGACTGCATGTGTTTGTGCAAAGACACACATGGTGTCAAAGTTGTGCTGGGCGGTTGGCAGATATCAAGCAACATAGCTCAAGTATGTATCTGCCAAAACAGCTTGGTGACCTGAGAGGCCTGCATCAGAGTTACTGCTGAACTAAGACCGTGTTTCTAAGGTGTGCAGTCCCATACTCATTAAACCAGGTCCTATAGGACCCAAACAACTGCCTGCAATATACAGTCTGAACTGTGGCTCTGGAGTGGGAGGCCCAGGGGGACCCTTCTCAGTCTCAGCCATCAATCCCTGCCAGATCTGGTGAGTGGCCTGAGGAGAAGAGAATTTGTACTAAGACCACCAACTTCTAGATGGAGGACTGTAGCTAGAGTATGGCAATCTTTGACTATAAGTTGACCAATACCTCACTACAGGAATTGCATGACATATAGCACATATTCTTTAAAAACGGTTGTATAAATAAATATATCATAGAAGCTAGAAGCTCATCTGCAATTTCTGCACTGTAAACAGAACATTAGTGATATAGAAATATATATGAAGTGAAACAATATATGTCTTTTGAAGAGATTCTGTGTTTAGAAATAGGAAACTATAATTCACAGTGGAAGAATCCTCCTTATGCAACCAACAGGAATTTTTCCTGCTACAAAACAACCTGTCACAAAACTGTAAGCTTTGGATCCCAATATTCTGTATTCCTTATTGTGAGTGAAATAAGCAGCCTAAGTAAGTGCCACATTTCTGCATGTCGTTAGAGAAGTCTTAAAGGAATTTATTTTTTTCACTTTTCTTGAAGAACAGAGAGGTAAAATAGAAAAGTTAATGTGAACCTCAGGACTTACCATGAGCTCACAAAAAACTTGAAAGTTATTCACCATGTGTTCCTTGCAAAGGAACGTGATCACGCAGAGTCTAAGATGCTTATGTTACTAAGATGAATTGAGTGAAGGACTGTGAATTTGGTGATCTGAGTGATCCACTCATTTATTTATTTATTTATTTATTTATTTAGTTATTTCCAGTTTGATTACCGGGGATGTCCACTGGGCTCAAAGAGCCCATTTTCAGTGGAGGCCCGGGGAGAAAAACTCCATATTACAAGGAATTAAACAAAAATGAAATAATACAAAGCAATAAGAAAAAGTACAAATGGATAATGGTAAGACAGTTCATAAACATATTTACAAAGTTGTATAGAGAACTATTTGTACAATAATTAAGTGACAGAGGCGAGAGAAGAGTTCACAATTAAAGGGAAAGCAATTATTAGTTGAGGGTTAAAATGTGAATGTTGTATATTGAGGTTTAGCAGAAATGGAGGAGAAATAGGTGGGACGTACACTGTTAGTAGAGCATAGATTATAGTGTCTGGAGTATTCTTAGAGAGGTGGTTGAACATTAATAAAAGTGGAGTTCATACATGAAAGGTATGATTGCCATAGTTAAACTGCATCAGCTTAATATATTGGAATAACATATAAGGAATGATCAAATAAGCAGAGGCTTCTGACAGGGAAAAATTATTTGACTTTAGCAACAGTTGTTGATGTACAAAGCACAAAGTCAATTATAACTACACAGTTAAAATAGATAAAGAAATGGATGTGTGTAACAAAAATGTGAGTGAAATAACACAAAATGAGAATTAAAGGCAGAATGCATTGTAACAGTAATGGATATGAAAAATATGCTGCAGCTTAAATTAAGGCCTCATGTATTATGTGCACTGATCTGCAGAATCTGAATAAAGTAATTAAAAGAGAGCATTATCCATTGCTTACAGCTGTAGTTGTTCCGGCAATACCAACAATTAAGTTCTGCTCAGTGCTAGATGCAAAATATACTGGCACATAAAAAATAGCTAAAGAAAGCTCCAACTATATACATTTAATATGCCATTAGGGAGGTAACATCAGAGTGAAAAGTATGAAATGCATGGGCCATATTCAGAGGGACTGAAGCCTGACATACAAAAAAGACACAGCAAGTGTGCAAAAAGCAGACATTACAAAGGTGTTTACTTCACATGTCTAAGATAACTATGCCTCTACGAAAGCTGTGAGAGAAAGATGTGGCCTAGAAATTGCACTATGATAAGAAAAGAGATTTGAAATGCTCAAGAAACTAGATACAAATATTCCAGCATTAAAATATTATGGTGCTAATAATTCAGTTATACTGCAAAGCAGTGCTAATAAGAAAGATATTTGAATTGTGACCTTCCAGGAGAACAGACCAGTTGCTCAGACAGGAAAGGAACTATTAGTAATAATTAATGAATGTAATGGATGTAAGAAATTCCATCAATACGTCTCCAGTAAAGTTCAGTTAGAGACCACAAGCCGATGTAAAGCCTGTTCAGAAAGACTTTGTACAAAGCACCTCTGAGACCGTTCAAAATGTTACACAGTTCATATAAATATGATAAAAAAGTGAATTAAAGATCAAGCAATAGACTACAGAAAGCAGATATGTGTCCAGATCATATTTAGCATAGTTAGAGAAGAGCTAGAAGAAGCTGAGAGTATTTGGGTAATACTGCAGTTACCAATTACAGAAGAAAAATTAAAAGAATTTCAGAGGTTTAGTGACATTAACCTAACTCATTTCCTCCAATGGAGCTCTGGAAGTTTGCACTGAAACTTCCAATGGACAGAGCCTAAGATTTTTGTTAGAATCAAATTATGTCCTCACATTTCCTTTCTCTGGAAACACAGAGATTATTAAAGAAGTGTAAATAGCAAACTTATTCAGCACAAACTATTTTTATAGTGGTAGTATTTTTTAGGTTCTAGGTCTTAAACTGGATTTTATAAGTCACAGTAAGCACAGTAACTATTAAGTTTGTAATAATTGTAAAAAAAACTTAATATCTAAGTAAGCACTCAATTTACACACATGCTGTCAGCAGCATATTATTATCCAGCTGAGAGCTTTCATATGAGGGCAAGGGACTCTGTCTGAGCTACTTAGTTGTTGGTGTTTAGAAAAACATAAAATTTATGACTACAAATACATAAAAATATGAACAACAATTAATATCTATTTATCTGCATTAGACAGAGGTCAAATAACAATACAATTTGTTTGCCATTGTGTAAGTTTTAAGATGAAACTTTTAATACCTTGTATGTAACATGGTTCTGGAATTATTAATTCAAATATGAACAATCAATATTTGATGCCTGGAGGTGTCAGTGGGGTGTAACTGCTGAAACTCCTGGAGACACTACTTTGCTGTAATGAGTTAAAATGCAACTACGGAACGATATTATGATAGATAATTAGTATGAGCAAAAATCATCAGTAAGTGAAAAACAGTGTTATTTCATTTTCAGGGAAGACAAAAGTTGTGTTCTTGTTGATAAAATAATAGTTTCCAATATAATAAGAAAACAAATGCATGAAATGATACAGCATGCACATTTGGGAATAGTAAGGTCTAGTAAAATAGCAAATGATGTAATGTTTTGTATAGGCATGTTGGCTCATATAAAACAAATACTGCAATGCTTATCATAACAGCAATCCTAAAGAAGAGATGATGGCAAAGCCAGTCTCAAGTTGTCTATGAAAAAGAAAAGGAATCGGAGCAAATTTGTTCCAATGCAAAGAAATCATATAGCTCATATGTGTAGAATGTTATTCCAAGTTCCTTGAAGTAATTAAGCTGGCAGACAGAGCAAGCACAAGTGAGATTAGAAAAACGAATTCCATATTCTCTGGACAGGAGATAATTGATATAGTTATATCTGCCTATGTTCCATAATATGTAAGTCAGGAATTCAGGCACTTTGTACAAGAGTGGGAATTAAGGCATACTATCTTCAATCAGACACATGGACAGAAGTATCCAAATGATAAATAATTTAATGTGAAAGAGTAGTAGCAAAATATATAGTTATTCACATCTCCCAATTTTGGAATAAAGGAATCTATGAATGCAGGCACTCAATCTATCAGTAGCTTAACTGTTAATATGTAGACGTTTGAAAATATATTATCCTCTTCAACAGTCTTACTGATGTCTAAAAATCCTCAAAGTAAATGAAATGCTTTAAAGGAACAAACAGAGGCAGAAATATTTATACAACAGAAACTGCAGAAGTCTAAAGGTGCAGACAGTAATTAAGAAGCAACTGGAAAATCTGCACACCTGTAGGTGAAATAGCTTGAAAAGCAATTGAACTAATACCCTGTATAATTCAAGCAGTTGATGGGAGCAGATAACACTATATAGAAGAAACAACTAACATCAGTAAAAGACAAACACTTTGAAGGCAAATTTCCAGAAATCTAAGCAGCTAGATTTGTTACAACCAGTCCAGGAGCATGAAAATAGAGACAGAAGAACCTGATGATCAGTAGTCGCACAAAGACACTTCTGAAAGCTTGTCTCCAAATAAAGCCATAGCAAAGTAATAAGTATCCCAAAGGGAAGAAAATGTGCACATTGTAAACAGTTCAATTAAATTCTGTACACATGCTGAGCTGTTGAATTAACTAGCCAGATATAGAAGCTGTTCCAGAGTTCAGAAAACACATCTATGAAGAGATAACTTGCAGTGACTGAATTGTGTTTTGACTTAGTAAAAAAAAAGAACTTGAACTCAATTTAAATAAGCAATGCCATGCTTAACACGATGTTATGGTCATATAGTCACTACTCTATAAAGACTGATGTCATTCATGCTGTCTCATATACCCTTCAAAAAGGGAGATATGTGTGCGTCTAGCTTTATGGTGAATGAGTTAGCTGCAGGGAATTGTATATGAAGTGGAATATAATTCTTAAATTCTCAGCTGGAATGTAGCCCTCATAAAGTTTAGACCACATGCACAGTCTGTGTCAGTCTTAAGCTACCTTTAATACCCTTGAAAAACATATTCAGAAAATGCCTGAAACAGCTCCAAGATTATGCTTAATCTACATTTGTATAATATGAAAGCATAACACAGACCAAGTAAGAATGCTATTCAAGTCCCTGACAGAAAAAGAACTGAAGATGGCCCTAGCAAATCATGACTGTACATTCGTGGGAGCAATGAAATTGATGGCATAGAGGCTGAAACAAATTATGTCAATGACAGGTCAATGTTGAGACCATTAAGGCCAAAGTTATCAATCCAGAATGAACCAACAATGTTAACTCCAAGGGGACAATGATTGGTACTGATGGAATTGAGAATCATAAGATCTGTGATGAGGCATAGGCAGAAACAGATCTGAAAAGTAAGGCAAATAAGGTGCCCTCAAGCTCTTGATTTTAGCAGGGGGATGACTGAATAGGCCTACTGAATTCTCTTGCATGAATATAGACCAGTGGGACCTCATAGATTCTGCAGCTGTGGAGTAATTGGTGTGATGTTCAGGCTCAGAGAAGACAGAGAATGCACTTTCAACTTGAGGAGGAAGTTCATTTAAAGGGGATGCTCCTTTGGTGTGTTTTGTCTTTGGAGGTACAGACTCAGAAAACAGCACATCTTGAACAGTAACAGGATTAGAAACTCAAAAAGATTTATGCTTCTTTCAGCACTTGGTACAGCATCTTCATCCATCTTTACTTCCTCTTTCTTGAATCTTTGGTAGTTGAGGGAAAAGCCTTAGTAGAGGACTCAGTTCTTTCTTTCAACGTACAGGGTGTAGCATAAATAACAGAATCCTCTGAAAAAATTATTTCCTTAAAGAGTTCACTCACTTAATGTGCTTACCTTGGGGTGAAATATTTGCTCTGAAATTACAATTTTGTAAAGGACTGTGAGTCCTAGTTCTTATCCATGACTAAGATTAATTAGACAATAAGAAATGATACAACTGTAAATTAATTGTAAACAGAGAGGAGAAGGTGGTCCAAAAGCAAAAATTACAGCTAATGTGGAAAAAACATTCTCGAAATGCAAGAAAAAAGGACAGAATGACTATAAGTGAGGTTTTCCAAGATGGCTGCACATTGAGTAACAGCTTAATTCTAGCTCTCCCAGTGTGAAAAAAGAAACTCAGCAGAGAAGGCCAGTGGACTTATATTTCTGGGTAGATTCTGGCGATAAAACTGCAAAAATCAAAGGTTGACATGAAGAAAAGGATGTCTGAATATGAGACTGCTCAAGAAGACATGCTTAAAAATAATAGAATTAGAGGACAGAGCATGTAGGGGAAAACCTGAGACTTTCTGCTGTACCAGAGAAGCTGGAAGAAACAGACTGTATTAATTTTATGAAAGTACTAATAAGCAACTGGACTGGTATTTAAACAGCAGCCACTGTTTCAAAAACAAAGATCAGATGTCCCAAGTAGATATTCATATTAATTACTCTAGATATGGAAGATCACAGAAGAAATCAGACAAATAAATATAGGGCTATGTAGAGAGCAGATCATGATACTAAAGACTGAATTAGTCAACTAATCAACTGTTTATATTAAAATGAACAAATTACCGTACTTGCTGTAAAAAAAAAATGGTATGCTCGTAACGTTGATTAATTTAAAACTATTAATACAATGTATGCTTGCCTCCCATATATATATATGCAATTTAGAAGAGCAAACATTCATATGAGCAAATGTTTTCTACTGATGTAAAAAAAAAATGCTTAACAGGATTTTTACCTGGCTGATTGCAGTGAGGTAAGGGAATTTGCCCATACCTTGTTGTTGCGTGATCTTGAAGTTGGCATATATAATTAACAGGAGTGTAGGAGGTGTGGGGTGGTGGTGGCTTGTCATATTGAAAAAAATTAGTTTTAGTTTTGTATATTTTAGATTTGCTCTAAAATAATCTCTCTTTTTATGTTTGTTCTTTTATGAGTGTTTGATATTTCATGAGACAATTTTTTATATATATCTATCTCTGTACATATATATATATATATATATATATATATGTGCCTGTATGGGAAACTACACACACACACACACACACACACACACACATATATATATATATATATATATATATATATATATATATATAGATCTACTTTACATGATTGACATTTCAAAAAGCCGAAGACCATATGGCCGAGATCATATGATCAACTTTTGAAATGTCGATTATATAAAAAAAAAGAAAAAACACAACAATCACTAACCTTAACATTGCTAGCAGGGGGCAAGCCCCCCCGTGCACCCCCTGTGGAGGCTCCACGCCCACACCCCCCGAAACTTAAATATACCAACTCTGAGATAGCACTAGTGTGGAAGATGGAAATCTTTCCATTCCGCACTGTATGGAGATGATCATTCTGCATGGTCGACATTTCAAAAGCCGATCATATGGTCTTTGGCTTTTTGAAATGTTGATCATGTAAAGTAGACCCATAGTTAGCATTTTTTAAATAAAGTTTGTTGCAAATCACATATTCACTCAGAAGCATAGCTGGCCAACCAGCACCATGTGCTGGTACCATGAACCAGTGCCCCCAACCCCTTAGCTCTCAACTGAAGAGCAAAAAATGGCACTTTAATAAATCGATCAGCTTATTACAGATCCATGCCCCCATCTCCTTCTACTGGGACAGAGACTAGGTGGGCAGATGCACAACATGCCCCCCAACTCAGCCATTCATGTCCCATTTCTGCATCCTGCCCCCAACCCTCCTTTCTACTTTTAAACTGTAGCAAATTACTTGCTACAAATGTAACAAACAAACAGTTGCTACAGTTTATACCCTGGCTGCATGGAGTGTAGTACATGGGTTTTAGTTATAAAACAAAAAGAGATTTTTTGACTATTAAACTGTAGCTAACTATTTGTTACAGTTTAGCAAACAGCTACTACACTTTAGACCACACAGAAATACAATATCTGTTTTTAAAAGTTGGCATTTCATTAGAGATCAACACTTTATGCCTAGAGCAGTTGCCCTTCTCACCCCACGCTAGCATTGCTACTATATTCACTTCACACCAATCTCTCATTCCAGCTCACAAGCACTCTACTTAATATAGCTTAGTGCATTAAAGATATATCTATGAAAAAGTTGCATAAAATAAAATAACAGCAAAGTTCAACTCAACATCACAGAACAGTCACAAAACAGTATGAAAATATTGATACTTCACTCTCCATGTTTTTCATTTCTGGCTTGATGTTAAGAAATTCATTCAAGCTGGAGGGATGTTAGCTGCCAGCTCTTGCAACCAGAAAAGTTCCCTCAAGTTAAGCAATAGTTTGGCATCCCCACTTTCAGAAGTACTCACATTTAATGACAAAATACACAAATTTCTCAAAACTGCTGTATAATGTGAAATGTTTGTATAATGCATTGTAATTGTATTTATGTTTTATAGCATATTCATAATTTTGTGCCTTTTGCTGTTTCCTGCTCATTTTACCAACTTAAAAAGGATTACAGGAGATGTATGCAGCAAAATAAACAATATTCTTACTACCACAATTGAAATGTTCTTTAGTACCATATGATTTTCCGTTTTTTCATCACAGTAATTATTAGCAATGAACCTGCAAGTGCCATAAAAATACAAACAGAGGTTCCCTTCCCTTTATGTGACTTATCTCACACTGTGTTCCTTCCTTTCTAATAAAATTTAGTAAGCTTCTTGTGTTATAAAATCAATGATTTTCATCCACAGCCCGAGTTATTGTAGCATTATTTTTCAGAATCTTTCACACTAAGTGTATCCTCACCCCACAAGGATCTGTCTTGTTTATGACCATCAGTAATTATTCATTGACCTGTTGGTTCTTATTCAACTACACCCCCCTAATACCATGGAGTTGAATTTCCCTGGCCTCTTTCTTTACTTGCCCTGCAATTTCATTAAGTTTCACTTCAAGTAACATCTGTGTATAAACATTTTTTTTAATTTTGTCATCTTTTGTTCAAAATATGTTTCTTCACTGGTCAGCCTTGAGACCCTAATCATCTGACTTATATGTTCAGTTTTAGGGTCTTTGGATGTGCACAGCTTTAGTGAAAATAGAAATTCCCAATAGCTTGCTTATTGCAAACCCTGTCACCTAAGCTGCCTGTGTCAAGTCTCTTGAAAACTTTTATGTTCCAAAACTGGACCACTTCCTGTGAATACTGTGTTGTAAACTATAAAAACTGGGTTGTTCTGTTTTTTCAAAAAAATCATCCACTTTCTGTAAACTACCAGAACTCAAAAGAAATAAGTCATCAATATATCGCCAGCAGCCTGTAATCTATTGTATAAACACCAACAGATACACAAAATAATCTTCCCCGTCTAGCCATAAAAAGACTTGTATAAATGGGGGCCATAACTGCCCCCATTTCATTAAAAAAGAAAAAAAATATTTTCAAGAATCGTTTCAACCAGTTTGCCTATTAAAACACATCATGACCAGGTAATCCAGCTTTTTCTTGAGTAACTCACTAACACTCTTCAAGAGAAGCCTTGACGAGTGGATGGGTAACAGAAAATACACCCCGGGGATCACCTCATTGGCTCTGCTTGACAGAGGCTCAGTTAATTAATCAATGGGGCGGCGAAAGCTGACACACACTGGCTGGGCTTATACATGCCCTCGGGCAGATAGCCTAGTACCTACCTATGAACCTATGAACCTATAAAAGAAATACCCATGCATTTCTTATGTTCTGTGGAAAATCCGTGCACATCCAGTCTAATTAACCCCATTTTCTGTGTAACCGTAAGTTCTTTTAATTTAGCAACAAACCAGAATGGGTCTTTTATATAACAGGGCGCATATTTCATTAAGAGGTTCAATTTTTTGTATCTACCAGAATGGCCAATGCTTCTGTTTTTAACCTAAGACTAATGGCCTAACAGGAGGGTCTCTCTCATTTTTATGTATGTTGGAAATACCAAAAATTTCAGTTTATTGGCTTTGAAACCAAACACACAATGAAAATTTCCTGTGAAAGAAAAAACTTTGGTTAGCAACTCTAGCCAACAACCCATTGATTTATATATGCTCTGTTAATATCACTCATGTCCACTAGTTTATAACAGTTGACATCAGATAATATTAATTCTGTTTTGGGCACGTCTCACAGTGTACATTACCAATATGGTACCACCCTTATCAGCTTTCATAAAACACCTAGGATGATTAACCATATGAATTCAAAATATCTCTTTCAAAACAATTTAAATTAAAACATAATTTCTTTTTAGGCTGATTCAAAATATGTCTCAGTTCTCTTTCACATACTGCCTCAAATGTGGCAAAAGTAGACTTTAAAGTGGGATTATAATTACTGGGTTTACTTGGGATGGCAAGAGTATTGTTCTTTGTTCTCCATTTTGCTGTTGTAGCAAGAACAATTTCAACTGTTTCACAAACATTTTAATGAAATTAGTGTCTACCAATCTAGCCCTTTGGCTGGAGTTAAATGTCAGCCCCCTTTTACTGTCTCAGTGAGTGTCTTTTTTTTTTTGTTTGTTTAAAAGATTAATTACCTTACGATTTGTTGGTCTTTTGATTGAAACTTCCTCCTGTCCTCTATCTTGGATGCACTGCTGCTTTTTAGGAAAAGATAAACAGTGCCTTGATGCCAAAATGTCATGATTTCCATCTCCAATTCTGGTTGCTGAGGTTCCTCACATGTGAATTGTAAAGAAAATTCTTGTTTCTGCTGCAAGTCCACACTAATAATTTCATGTCATGAGGTACATATTAACTCTGGAAAACAGTCTAAAATGTCACACAGAGGCCTGTAGATCATCCATACTGGGCTGTATACAGGGCATGGAGTAAGCCAACTACAAAAATACTCCAGACTTTCAACTCACAGCTGGACACTTCTAACATCCCAGAAACCCCAACCAAAGTGGTTACCGGGGATGCATCTCTCTCTCTCTCTCTCTCTCTCTCTCTCTCTGGAACATTCTCATTTATGAAGTAGAGAATGGGCAGAAATTAAGCCCTCACTAGTCCCCACACGTGGGGACTGAGAAGCTTAGCTACAAGCATAATTCTAGGAGGGTGAGAGATATGTCTTCCTTCCAACTGTTTAGCCTTTTTAATGGTGCTCTGGCAATGGCCTGGAACTGTGGATGGGACTTTCCTGTTGATCCATGCTCAGGGAATTTTCAACAGCTCCATACTTTGACATGAGAGATATGCAAGACACATTTCCCTTCTGCCTCCTTTGTTAGTATGACTGAACTACTAGCACACTTATGGCAATAATTTATTCATGTTCCTTCTAAGCAACTGATACAATACCAATATGATGTTTGCTTGTATGATAGTTCTGGTGGTTTAGGCGTCAAAAAGTGAGAACTTTTCCAAGAAGATATCTTATAGTGTTTTGACAATTTGGAATCTTCTTTGAATTTACTGTATATTACAGGGTAAATTGGTGTAATGTTAGGTTTAATAGGTTATAATTCAAGGCAACTGTGTGGGATTATATGATAAATAGTTGCGAGGGTGAAACTGATAAATTTGGCAAAAACAAATTAAGAGGTTGTCTTACAAGATACGATGGCAAGTGATGCAGACTATTCAGGTATGGATGTCTTGTAAAGAAAACGATGAACAAGTTGACAGTGAAGTGCTGGACAAACGGTGCAAGCATTGCACCCTGGATGTAATTATGCATGAGTTAACAGAGCAGGACTATTAGTGCAATGTATCAAACTGGAATATTTGGAAAATGTGGAGTGAGTTACTAAAACAGCAGGATGATGCTACATTTCCGCTATAGCAACATAACACCAAAAAAGTTTATAAAGGCTTTTGGTCAAATGGCTCACACTGAGCAGCTTAGTCCTATAGGAAGATAAGGCAAGAAGGAGAAGTTAAGTGGTATTTTTGAAGCTGAGGGGTGATAACTGGATTTTGTAAAAACAAAAATTACACTCTGTGCTAAACTTACTAAAATATTTTATATGCTCTACTAATTATTTTTTTAACAGCAGCTTCTGTTCTAGATTCTACTAAAAACTCTGCCAGTGTTGGTCTTTCATTTAGGACCCCCTTATTTATTTCTCTCTGCCTATAAACTTTGATATCAATCCTTGATAGGGAAGGCAATCTCTAACCTGCAGTGCAAATAAATTCTTGGAATCTTCCCATCCTATTACCTTCCCTCTCTAGTTATTTGCTCCCAATATCTTGGTTACTTTGTCAGTTTTCTCCAATAAATTCCAGTCCCTTCTTGCCTATTATCTATAGCCCTAGTTGGAGTCATTATTGGCAGAATCTCCTTTCTCTATTCCCATGTTGGCTTAGTTCTTAGAATACTTTCTGCTACTTTGTGTAACATTCTGTATGATTATTGTTATTCTCCTTAAAGGTCTGCATCCAAAATCCCAGTCTTGCCTTGTTTCTTGAGCTTCCCCACTGTTTCATCATCCTTTTCCACTTTGAATTATGAGTTTTTGCTTGTGCTTAGGAGCCTTAACTGTGTAGCTCTGAAATACCCCTTCAAATCGGGAAATCCCAATCTGCCTTGTTTTTTGGAAGAATCAGCTTATCCCACTTGGCTCTTGCAGATAAAATCCCTCAGCTCTTTATTAATTGCTAGCCACAATGTCTCCTTTGATTGATAAAAATATGCCTGACCTGTGTATAAGACTAAAGAGACAAAAACACTTTTAACTTACTAACCATATCCATATAACAGAGCTTCCAATTTATCAGTTTTTGTATTATCTTTAGTTTAGTCTCTTCCCACATATTCTTAGCTGCCAAACTGGAATCAATTTTAATCCAAACTCCTAAATACTTGGTTTTATCATGTCCCTATAAATATTGGTGTTGCTGAACCAATTTGTGTGTGGGTACATACTTTACTGCTATTACCTTTGTATTAGCTTCATTAATTTTGTATCCTGAAAAGATATGAAACTGTCTCAAAATGTTCCACAACACTGTAATGTCCTTTTCAGGTTTTATCAGGTATAAAATTATATCTGCAAACAGAGCCAGCTTTTCTTGACTGCCATACCAATTATATCCTTGAATTTCCGAGTCCCTTATTTTCTTTGCCAGTGGTTCTAAATATAATGCAAATAACAAAGGAGAAAGAGGACTCCCCTGCTGGGTTCCTCTGCTCAAGCAGAAATTATCAGTGAGGAACCCACCCATGTTAATTTTCTCCTCTTATCCCTCATATATCCTCCTAATCAACCTTATAATATTTCATATATCCTCCTAATCAACCTTATAATATTTCATATATCCTCCTAATCAATCTTATAATATTTCATATATCCTCCTAATCAGCCTTATAATATTATCATGGAAAGCAATTGCTTCTATTGCCCTGCTCATAAAGTCCCAACTTACTCTGTCAAATGCTTTTTTTGTATCAAGGCCCGTCAACAACAGTGATATTTTCTTGCATTCTGCTTCCCTCTGGATCAACATTCTATTAATGTCAAATGTTTGCCTCCCTTCCACAAAACTACATTGATACATATCTATCAATTTTGGCACATCATTTGCCATTCTTTTAGCTGTTAGACAAAACACTTTATAATCATGGTTTAGTATTGAAATGGGCCTGTATGAAGCTGGAGCTGATGGATCTTTACCCTCTTTAGGTATTACAGTTACCACTGCTTTCTTCCAAGATGCTGGTACTTCTCCTCTTAAAATACTGTTAAACAAAACCTTCCAGATCTTTATCAGTTTTTCCCTCCTAGCTTCCAAACTTCCACAGGAATACCATCTATTCCTGGGGACTTTCCTGTAGATTAGTTATACATCACCATTTTTATCTCATCTCCGCCTATCCTAACTGTTAACAATTGAGCCTCATCTACCTGTAACCTTGGCATATTTAATTCTTCCATAAACATTTCCATTTTGTACCTTTTCTTGATTTTTATCATATTTATCTGCTTTATACAGACTTTCATAGAATTTCTAAAATATTTCTAATACTTCTACAGGACTTCTTGTTATAGGCTCTTTAAGCTTGGTGACAGCCCTTTCTACTTTCTGTTGCCAGAGTTACTGTATTAAAAGTTTTTTCTGCACTGCAGTTATCAAAAAAACGTTGCTTCACAGCAGTCTTTCTAAACTCATGCATATTATTGAGGTAATCCCTTATTTTCTGTTTAGCATTCTGCAGTTGGTCTTCTTTTTCTGTGGAATTCCCCACATTTTGGAATACTTTAACACTTGTCAGTCCCTCTAAATAATTGTTATTGCTTAACCATATCTCCCTTTCATTGATTTCCACTCTATTTTTAAACTCCACTTTAATTTTATCTCATTCACTAGCTATAATTTCAGAAGAAAAATTCTATCCTCTCTAATAGCTCCTGAATAATTTCTACTACCCATTCCTTAAATTCCTCTCTTTTCAACAGATAGGTGGGAAAGCACCAGTGTCTCATTTTTATTTCATTATCCATTGTTTTTATTTTAGTTATTATTGGTGCATGATCTGAAATACTTATTAGGTGCATATCAAGACCTTCAATTAAATGCACATATTCCTGTGAAATGTAAATTCTGTCTAGCCTAGCCCAATTTTGACTGGTATAGTGTTTCATACATATATTTAAGAGAAGACATTATTCAGGTATACAGGGTGGGGTCTATATTAATTTATTGAAAACTAATTCCAGCGAATGGCCATTTATGGAACAATTACTTCAGTGAACATTTTTCTAAAGTAAGGGAATTACATGTCCACCACATTGACAGTAACACAAACTACTTTATGTTAAGCTCACCAAGATGGGGGGCTATACCCCCACACCATTCAATGTGGGGGGCTGTGCCCTCACCAGACTCCTATTTATATATACCAACTCTGAGATCGCAATACAGTGGAGAAAAGGGCAAATTTTCTAATGCTGGTCAACTAACTCCCTTCCCTTAGAAAAACATTCACTGAAGTGAATGCTCGAACAGCCATTCACTGGAATTAGTTTTCAACAAATTAATATAGACCCACATAGGGTATTTAGAAACAATTACCTCTGGGGATGTTTGGGGTTATCAAAGAGTAGTAGAGAATTATCAGACAACACATGTAGGAAATATTATAGGCAAGAGAGATGTACTCATTGGTTCTCTGGCAGAGCAGCTGATGCATGTAATACAGTACGAAATTATATTAAAGCAAGCACTAATTTAGATATTTTTTAAGAGCAACTTGGACACTTATTATGGGAATGACTGTTTTGGTATATTGGCATACTAGAAGGGCATTGTTGCCTTATGCCTGAAATTTTTGTATTTGAATATAGGTGTATATTCTATTATGTTATGAGTTAGAAAGCTTTATTTTTATTATAATGGGGAAGGGGTTATATCTCCTTTTTTTACTTGTGTCATGTTTGTTTGCATTTTGTATGTAAATACTTCTTTGAACAGTTAATGAACCCCTAACTTATTACACTACTTGGATAATGGACATGGTTGGCAGTTTTTTGAGTAAAGGAATTTGGCTGTTTTGGAGTAATTTAAATAGTGAATTTTTTGTTGACTTTATTTTTACATGGGCTCTTAATGATTGGTTTTACTGCTGATGATTTAGTATGTACAATGAATAAGAGCTAGAAACTAATCAATAACCCCCTGGATATAAGGTGAGCTAGAAACTAATCAATAACCCCCTGGATATAAGGTCTTTTAGATTGGATTACATTAACTTTAACTTCAAAAGTGGGGCACAGCTGATATTATAAATTCTATGTGATGTTTTGAAGTACGAATAAATACCTCCTAACACTAATTGTAATAAGAATGTTTGAATAAGTTACTGGTAGTCAGTCATATTAAGGCTGATTCATACTTTCAAGGTAATGATGAGAGACTGTATGATACTGCAAGCTCATTACCTTGATGCCATATTGTCCCTGTTAAGATGATCTTTGTTTTAAAAACAAATTAAGACAATTATGTTTTAGGCTGCGTATCCTGCCAGTTATGCTGACAGGAAGAATTGGCATAGATTTAAAGGAAGTTAGGGAATACATTGGACTAGCCATGATAGTCATGTAAAAGTGAATGGAGTGAAGCATACTGTCATGTACGTGTGTTTGAATAGCTTCAGTGTGAATTATTTATTTCCTTTTTCCTCTACTTTTAGATATTAAAGAGGGGGTTACATATGAATTTTATGGAATTTATGGTTAAATTGCTTATAATCCAAGGATGATTTAAGACAAAAATTACACAAGTTATTAGTAAACAATTAGCTTTCGGTGCGTTCATACAGATTTCAGAGTGCCTTAGGGCAAAAAGAGAGATATTTATGCAATTTATTGCGAGTGTCCTTAAATAAGTTGCATTAAGAAAGGGAAGATAATTGCACCAAGGACAGTCCTGATTATGGTGACGACACTGACTGAGAGGATTAGGGAGTAGACTTTCTGGCAAACACTTGTTGGATGGCTTGCAAACAGTATCACCATATAGATTTGTCAGGGCAGAAAGATTTAAGCCATTCATAATTCTATAGATTAAAAGGTAGCCGTCTTCCCGTAGTTTTTGTTTTCTTTGCAGGATGTTTGCTTAAACTTAATAAATGTTTTTGTTAGATGGCTTTCGAAGATGATTAGAACAATAATGGAAAAACATCATTGTCTTGTAAATGAGAAAACAGACTGCTTTTTATTAGATTTGTGAAACAAAATGGAAATAAAATATCTTTACTTTATCAGCATGTAAAAACATTAAGATTATGTCTTAAGATAAATCATTAGGATAAGCATATTTCTGTGCTAGTGAAATGAAAAGCTTGTCATGGAAAATGAGAGAAAGAGAGATATGCATGTTACTATACTACTTGGAAAAAGTTCAAGGTAAGGTATGTAGGTGATTATTCTTAATTTATTAAAACACATACATACATACAGAGAGACGGAGAAAGTGATACATGTAACTATACTGCTGTAGCTGTGCAAAAAATTCAGGACCACCTTTGAAGGTGATTGTTATAGCAAACAATATTCCATTCATTAAGCTATATTTTGTCATGGATGCATTTAAAGCCTGCAACACCTTTTTTGCATAGATATAGTTAACACATGTAGTTCCTTATAATGTCCAGACATTTTTTTCAGCCTAGCGTCTTTAAGTAAGTGAGTTATCAATGAATAGCAAGCAGTATTACAAAGAAAATGAGTTATTAAAAATCATTAAGAATATTAATCTAGAATGTCCTGCAGTAGGGAGATTTTACACTGCCACTTATTATTCAAATGTTCACATTTATGTTCTTATTTTCAGGACATGCTATTGAGAGGTGTAGTATGAAATGCCATGGTGGGAGACAAGTTTTATCACTGTCCATTTATATCTCATTATACTGGAGATATTGCTAGTTGTTTGTTGGTAATCATGAAAACAAGCAATATTTCCATATGTGCGTAATACTTCAAAAACCAAATTACTTACAAACTATTGAATGGCATCAGGTGAAACCTTACATGCTGAAGAAAATTTCATTTGATATTTACTCTGTAAACTACACATATTGAGATATTCATTGCTATTTATATCACTAATTATACAATTAAGAATATGTTTTCATATTTGTGATAGTATCAGAATAAACACCCTCAGAGAGGACTCTCTTGCTGTCAAGTGAGAGCTCATGACTGGTTAAAAAAAGTATTCTAACAATATATGCCTAGGTTGTACATTTTCAAAGGTATGACAATTTGGGAAAGTTTGTCAAAAATATATAATTTCGGGATTGTGTGCATTATTATATATTATAGTACTTATGGAGAGACTATGAATGTACTATTGCCACTGTAAAAATATTTTTACTGATAGCATTGCTATTGCACAGGTTTAATATCTTTACATTTGTTTATCTTACATTTTTTATGATGATTTTCAGAAAATGCCCTGGAATGCAAGGATGTAAAGGATGCATGTAGGCTGCTAGAGGTGTAACACTCCATGCTGGACAGGTGTTAATAAATTAAGAGTTGATTTATCTCATGTCATGAGTGTAGGTTCATATCAGTAGCAGGAACACAAGTCAGGTTTACCACTAATATCAGTGTGCCTTAATCTAAAATCCTGCTTTAGTGGCAACATTGATCCTTCATATTAGAACAACTTTTTTTAAGATTACCTCCTTGACATCTACACTCACACTATTTACGGCTTCACATCTGCAGCTTTAGTCCTATTCGGCATCTTCCCCCATTCAGGCAGACCTACACTATACACATTGCTATTATTTCAGTGTAACAATTACATTGCTGGACTTGGCGTATTTGGTGTTGCAGGTAAGCAGTTTAAATGTGAGGAACTTTTAACTGAGCAAGTAAGGAAATCTGCTTTGCTTGTTGATTTTAAAATATTTTCTAACATTTAAATTTTTTGACTCTGAGTTCTAGGCAGTTGCTATTCAGTTTGCCAAAAACCAAGAAAGTGAAAGCTCATTAACTGCTTAATGGGAGGTGTAAATGAGTTAAATTTTAGACTGGATTTCATATAGGTTATGATGTGAAATGTTATGTACATTTTTCCCAAACATCTTTATTAAATGTTCACATATGGCAAAGGCAATCTTACATTTATATAAATGAAAAACATACAAAATGATATCTCTTTAGTTGCAAACAGTTTACATCACAGACACCATTGAAACAACTGTAGTTGCAAACATTATACATCATTTATACACCATCCAGTCACTGTCAGTTAAGCATTATATGGCTCATTCAAATCCTGCCTCTTAAACCTCATTTCTGCTCTGCATATATTGTTCCCACAATTCCCATTTTCCCTATGTAGTTTGCTCCTTCCCTTTTCTAAAGATCCCAATTCATGTTGTTTTATCTCTGTTACTATATTCACTACATCTAGCAAAATTAGTCTAGACTTTTGATTTCCATTTTCTAGTAACTGCTTTTTTGGCAGCCACCATAATTAGACTCAGCAAGGCTTTACTATGTCTAGGCAATTCCAATTCTGTAGCATAACTAAAAAAAAAAATCATCTCCCCAGTCAATCCAAATTGCTCGCCCAGCATCTCCAACAGTGTGGCCTGCAGGGAATCCCTAAAGTCTGCCAGCTCATTACACTCCCAAAAGATATGTTCCCAGCTACCTCCTTCTTGCCCTTCACACCTCCAACATTTACTGTCCACCTAAGGAAAGAATTTTTGGAGTCTACTTGGGGTATAAAAATATCTATGTAAACAGTTTCAGGCAAAGATCCTAAATCTAGTAGACTTTGTTGCATAATTGAGAGATATATCTCCCCATTATCTCTTTCTGAATTACTTATCCAATCTCTTCTCAATCCTTTCTATGCTCCTCTGATTGATTCTTATAATTATCATGCAATATTTTAAATGCTCTACTAATTATTCCTTTTTTAATGGCAGCTTCTGTTCCAGATTCTATTAAAAACTCTACCAGTGCTGGTCTTTCATTTAGGAGCCCCCTATTTCTTTCTCTTTACCTATACTCTGATATCAATCATTGATAGGGAAGGCAATCTCTAACCTGCAGTCCAAATAAATTATTGGCCTCTTCCCATTCTATTACCTTTTCCTTTCTAGTTATTTGATCACAATACCTTGGTTCCTTTTCCAGTTTTTTCCAATAAATTCCAGCCTCCTCTTGCCTATTCTCTGTATCCCTGACCACAGTCATCCCTATCGGCAAAATCTCTTTTTCTTCATACTCGTGTTGGTTTGGTTCTTAGAAAACTCCCTGCTATTTTATGAATATAATACTCTGTATGATTTTAGTTGTTCTCCTTAGGCGTCTACATCCAAAAATCCCAATCTCTCCTTATTTCTTGAGCTTCCTCCCTGTGTCAGCATCATTCCTTTCCACTTTGAATTATAGTTTGCTGCTTGTGCTATGTATAAGAGCCTTAACTGTGTTGCTCTAAAATACTCCCAGAAATTAGGTAATCCTATTCCACCTTGTTCTATTGGTAGAATCAGCTTATCCCACTTGACCTTTGCTGTCTTCCCTTCCCAGATAAAGTCCTTCAACTCTTTTTTTTAATTGCTATCCACAACTTCTCCTCCAGATGTATGTTTTTCTTGTTCATAAATGGTTAATAAAAATGAAATGTTTATAAAAAGTGAATACTGTTTACATCAGGATCAAGATCTAAACTGTTTGAGTTGCAGAAAAGAACTGGTGGGCTCATGAGCTAAGTGCAGTCTTTAAGTGAGACATTGGGAAGTGTGCGCATGAAGGATGCAAGTATCCTTGATTGTGGATGTTTCACAGAAAACCAAACAGAAGAAAATAAGGAGGGCAGTCTTGTGTCTTTGATACTGTATTACTTGCACCTTAAAATGTATAAAAGATATTTACTTGTTTAGGTTTTCTTTTTAGACATAATAGGAGCATATGCTGACAGCACACGAAGTGTCTTCATTGTTATAATGTCAAACGTTTTTCTCACATTTTTGCTTCACATATGATGTATATGTAAAAGAAATGTGTTTTTAGGATGAAGGCACATAAGCAATGTTTTAAATTTGTGTCAAATTAATTATTAATAAGCACTCTGCACCAATATCAGCAAAATTAAAACAAGGCTTCTAACAGTAAAAAGCATTAATCAGCAGCTGCCCACAATTATTGCTAATATAAAAATGTTAAGTTGGGAACACTGCTCAAAAATGGTAAATTCACTAATTCATCCATGTAAAATGAAAGTGTACACCAAGGAAAGTGTATACAATAACCTAAAAAGTTCTGGTATACAGGTGGGGAGAGATTTAGAATGGTGTCATTCGGTGATTGATTAGTATCAGAATGGGAGCAGCATTCATAAATGGTAAATTCACCAATTCAACTGGAATGTGCTATGAGAAAAGTGTTCATAAACTCAACATGTCATGCTAACCTGAGGGTATTCAAACCACGTGCATTCAAACTGAACAAGTTGGATGACGTTCACTATGGGAAGAGAGATGCAGAAGTACAGAGGTCAGCAACACAGCCCTGTGGCATATGAGAAAACAGGGAAAACACTGAAAAAACTGTGCCCTGCAGTAAATGAATGAAATTATCACAGCTTCAGCCCAAGCCTAATCAAAATATCACGTAGAGTAATATCATAATATCATGAATACCCCAAGCTGTCAATGCTGAGGACATGGATACAGAAAGGAAGAAGCACAGCTTATATTCCAAATTTTTTCTAAGTATGCACACATTTGCAATTCAAACTACTTCCTGTTTAAGTAGGTTTACGTACAATATTAAATTTATGTCTGCTACTTTTAATGAGTAACCTGCACTGCCTACCGATGTCATATTTGTTTTGTACATGCTGTATACCTTTGCAATGCTAACTCAGAAATTGTGGTGGAATTGACTACAAGCAAACTCCTCCAGACAAGGTTCAACTGTTTATTGAATAAGACGAATATAAAACACATATGCTCTTTCATTTCCCTATTGGAAACTTCATCAGATAAACATACAGACATTTCCTAGTTTTTTTATTTAAACCAAAAACCAATCAGAGTTGCAGAAAACAATCATGTGCTAGCCAAGCCCCCAGCATGAATTCCAAAGCCAGCTCATTTTTAAAGGTATCTTACAGGTTAAATGATGAAGCAACAAGCATTAAGGTATAAAACGCTAACAAGTAGTCAATTTTGTATTAAAATATAATATGTTAAAATTATATATGACTTATGTATAAAAATTGCATTAATTTAAGTAGTTACTACATAAAAATAATGCTTTGGTTAAGTGTTAAAAGTAGATTGAAAGTGTATAAATATGCTAAGATATATATATATATATATATATATATATATATATATATATATATATATATATATATATATATGTATGTATAAAAACCTGGTCACTTCAGTGAATGCATACAAGTGTTACAATATAAGCATTTTTACATAAGAGGGTGAAGCTAAAATTAAATGTTCACCTAGTTCTTTTACCATTTTTGTCTTAGCTATCCTTTCCAATGCTTTTAACCTCATCAGAAACATTATTGAAATATGTCAATTTAAACCAGGCCACTTATTAGAATTTAACTTAAGCTGGCAATAATATAACTCATGGGATCAAGAGTGAGATGCTATTAGCCATGCCTATCTTGTGAATGAATTTGTTCAACAACACAAAATTTAAAATCATTTCCAGGGTTTTTGTGGATAATGATTAGCTAATGCGTTTCTCAATTTCCTTTTTCTGATATATCTGTGTTCATAAATTCTCTCATGGAGTTCTCTCTCATTTTTTCTGATATAGAAGCATGGGCATGAACAACAGGTAACACAGTATACCACCTCTGTGGAGTTGCAGGTATTCAGGCCATTGCTGTTAATTTAAATATTGTTTAACTCGTAGTTGCTGTGTGACAATAATAAACATACAATAGTTGCAACCCCCGCAAGTTTTCATTCCCTTTGTAGTAGTCTGTTTCAATTCTTTCTCGGACGAAGGCTTTAGATTAGTTCCTCTGAGGTATGTAACCCTGGGTTTCTGACCAATATTTTCTTTTAAGGGATGGCCCTCTGATGAGATAGTTCTTCTCACGAATATTTTTTTAACAGATTGTCTTTGGTGAACACAGTAATAAAAGAGCAAAATACATTGTTACCTGCATTAGATGACCCACCAGTTACCCCTGAGTTGGAGGGACTGGTCTGTAGTATGAAATAACAGTCACTTTTTTGAAATAAAATGGGTGGAAAGTAATTGATTTGTCTTTTGTTCATCACCTCATGCATTACATTGTCTATAAAGGCAGTTGGCTAACCCCTTTTAAGGAACATGGATTTTAAAGTTAAGCATTCATCCCAGAAGTCTTCCTCTCTCGAACCCATCCTCATAGCATGCACAAACCACCCATTAATGACAGCTTTTTTCTGGGTGATAGGGTGGGAGATGTCAAAGTGAAGAAAACTATTAAAATATGTTTTCTTTTGATTTATTTTAGTGATAAAAATAGCATTTAAGTAATCTTTAGAAAGCCATACATCAAGATGTGAGATAAGTTCACTGTTACAAGTATACATAAATTTAAGGAATGGAGTGGAATCATTGATGAACTGGATGAATGAAGGAATTAAACCTTCTTTTCCATCCCATAAAATAAAAATGTCATCCAAGAACCGTGTATAAAACTTGCAGTGGGTAAAGAACTGGGATGTAAATAAATGGTTATTCTCCCACTGTATCATTACAATATTCGCAAATAGACCACCACTGGGAGACCCCATGGCAACCCCTGTGCATTGATGGCAAATAACACTGTCAAATGTTAGAAAATTATTTTTCAAAATAATCTCTAGTAAGTTGTCATAAAGATAGATTTTGTCTTGGGCAAACCTTTTTCAGATAGATATTCATGAAACCATTCAGCCTCCAAATTGTGGGGTATAACAGAGTAAAGGTCTTTGACGTCTATGGTTATGAATACATAATCAGGTTTGAATGGAATAGTATTACTTTTCCATAGAATTTCCCAGGCGTCGTGACCAATTTGAGGTTCTTTAAAAACAAGATTTTAACTTTGTGTCCAAGTATTTTGTGCAAGGCTGAGTAATGCTTCTGTGTGCATCTACTATGGGCTGCATGGGAGGTTGTTTAATGTTTTTGTGCAATTAATGGTCACCAAAAATTAAGGGTTTTCGGATTAGACATTCAGGTAATTATATTCCTCTATTATGATTACTTTCTCAGTGAACAAATCATGTACATGATTCCTTATACGTCTGCATGCCCCATTCTTTTCATTAAGGGAGACTTCTCTATACATGCTATCACTTAAAATATGTTTCATTTTTGAGTTGTAGTCACCTTTATTGAAAATTTCTAAAATCACCTTTATATGGCTTAGTTATCCTAATACTGGTGTTGTCCCTTAATATTCTATTTTTCTCCTCCCATGTGAAGTTATACATATTTTAAATTGTCTTTCCTGGGCTAAAGTATTCCTAATATCCAGTTCACACATTTTCTCATATACAGCTAGGGTAGAACACAGAGGGGACATTATATGTGCTACATAGTCACAAGGGGTCCATTGCTGTTATGTTAAAATGTTGAAACACGACCTTAAAAGTGAGTTTCCGTACATGATGTTTTAAATCCATGAGCACATAGGCAATCTCTGCATGTTTTGGTGGGATGAATGTTAGACCCCTGGGAAATAAGTCTGCACTTTTTACATCAATAAGGCATTTAGAATAATTATACACCAAGAAATCACCACTACTGTTGGCTGTTACAACACAGAGGGGTAGGAGGTGTCTTGGTTTTGGTTACAAGACAAGTTATCACCACTCGTATTACCAGGGGGGTTGTTGTTTACCACTTGGAATTCACAAGCTGCTAGTTGAGGTTGGTCTAAGTTTTGTTGTATGTTAGCCGATATCCCCTATATTGCCCCTCTCAGGTGAAGGGTAAGGTTGATACCCCACTTGTAATTGCCTGGTCCTGATTCTCTCCTATCTCCTTAACTCTTGCCGGGGTTTTTGTTTAAAAAAAATCATTGTCCGGTACTGGTTCAGCTCCAAGGGTTTTGTCGACTATCAACTGACCTTAGCTGAGGTCAGTTTACTCACCATTTGCCAAATGGGTTTTGTTAGCCTGCTGTTGTTCCCATGTGTCCCAAACCTGGGAAGAAGGTGATATAGGGTAAGCCCTGTTAACGTAATCTTTCCAGTCCTGATTAATTTTTTAAAATTTTCCGTCTCATTATTATTTCAACTTGCTCATCAATGCTGTGAATAGCTCCGCATGTTCAATCTTGTGTTGCTCATAGTTTAAGTCATGAAAAATGAAGACTATCAAGGCCATGAATATCATTCATTAAATTTTCTCTTTGTTTAGTTGTAATTAATCAAAACTTGCATCTATTACTGTCTCCATGCTTGTGAAATAATGCAATAAGATCATGGTGTAATGCTGAGTTTGGTTCAAGTCCTGTTGGGTACCTCCACATGCGTAAACCCTTAGGAACAAGCTTTGCTTTAATACATTCACTAAAGTAGGCATTTTCAAAATATAATAATTTTAGTTTTAAGAGTGTATAATCATACTCTGTTAGTCTTTCAATTATGTCAACAGTACCTGTTCCATTGCCCTGCACTTCAGATAAGGAAAGTTCAGAGCAAATTCAGTCATTTAGGACTGGTGGCTCATAGTTAGGCCTAGGCCTTTGTAGTTGACTTCATCATGAAGGAACCTGACCAGGATGGTGTGTAACTGTAGGTTCTGCTGGTCTGTGACCAGTTAAATCCATCTGGTGCACCCTAGAGCTGTTAGGTAGCTGGGCCTCAGCCAAAGGTAGTCAGTACTCAGTTGAAAGGTTGTCCAGTCACTGAGAAATCTGTTGGATTAAAATTAAGTTGCCAATAGTTTTTTGAAGATTACTTGAGTCCGGTTCATCAAAAAGTTTTGAGAAAAGAACCGTGTCAGAGTTCCAGTAGCCATACCTCAAAAAAACAAAACAAACAAAAAAAAAACACCAATACAAATGAAAAAGCACAAACCAACTCCGAAATTGCAGTGGAAATGACTACAAGCAAACTCCTCCAGACAAGGTTCAACTGTTTATTGAATAAGACAAATATAAAACACATACACATAAGCGCTTTCATTTCCCTATTGGAAACGTCATCAGATAAACATGCAAACATTTCCTAGTTCCTTTATTTAAACCTAAACCAATCAGAGTTACAGAAAACAGTTGTGCTAGCCAAGCCCACAGCATGAATTCCAAAGCCAGTTAATTTTTAAAGGTAACTTACAGGTTAAATGATGAAGCAACAAGCACTAAGGTATAAAACACTAACAAGTAGTCAACTTTGTATTAAAATATAAGATGTTAAAAAATTATATATGAATTATGTGTAAAAAAATTGCAGCAATTTAAGACGTTATTACATAAAAGTAGTGCATTGGTTAAGTATAACAGTTAAGTAAACTGTGAAGCCTTTGCAATGCCTTAGCTTTGGGGATCCAGACATGTTCATCTACTAATGATCAATTCCAGTGTGAAAAATCAGTGTTGGACTCCCAACTTTTATAAATGCTGTGGTGTCCTAAAGATTTATTTTTTTCTCAAAGATAGTTAGACCTTGGAGTTGCTATATATAAATCGGGGTTTGAGAGTGCAGCAGGCCTTACCCCCTCCCCGGCAATTTTTTTTCTGTACATTTTATACTTCAAATGCTATTTGCATTCAAGTTATTTCACTACTTCATAACTAATTTTTTTTGGCTGATCACAAAGGAATCAGTCTTGCCAGAGAGGTTTTGCATTTATCAATACTACAACTGGGCTATAACAGGCATAAGGGTCCTCTGTGGTTCAGTGAACAGATATTAGCTGGCATAAAAGGAGTCCCAATAATAACAGCTAAGCAGAAGCCTTGATAGTTATGTAGGAATACACTGAGAAATCTACCAAAGGACTGAGATGAAGCACTAATGCAGAAGCATTCAAACCACATTAGACTATACCATTTTGTGATAAAAAGACATCATTTGATAAGAAACCAAAGTATTAATTCTTAGTTACGGATTTTCGATCAGGATTTCTGTCAGGTCTTCATAAAATGTGTACATCTGTTACATAATACTATGGGTTAAATGTTACTAATGCCGACTGTTAAAAATAAAGGGTTCAGCTACTGTCTCCAGCCATGTTATATATAACCATAGGATAAAACAGATTTTCAGTTTTCATCTCCTGAATATGTAAACCACTTTGTGCAGCTGAAGCATACATATAATAAAGTGCTGCAGTGGTACAGCGGTAGCATCGTTGCCTCACAGCAAGAGGTTCGCTTGTTCGATTCACGGCTGGAGTGCCTTCTGTGTGGAGTATGCATGTCCTCCCTGCGGTCGAGTGGCCTCCAAAAGACATGTGTGAATGGGCGTGCCTTCGCTGAAGGTTGGGTGTCGGGCTGGCAACTCGGCACCATAAAAAATCTACTGCTAATCATTAGCAGACCGGAGTTCCGCTGTGGCGACCCCTAACCGGGAAAAGACAAACTTTTGCTTCAGCTTTGTTGAGTATTCATACAAACCACTATGTTGTCTTTTTTTTTAGGAGAAAAAGAGAACTGTAAAAATTGGAGATAGGTCTGCACCAAAAGGGATTTTGATGCGTCTAAATTCATATAATGGAAGAATTCAAAAACTGGAAAAGAAGCATGCTAGACACTATGTTACTGGTAAAACAAAGTATCAAGGTTCTACAGATAACAGATTTGTGACTGTGGCAAACATGAAAAATATATCGCCAACAACACAATCCACCAGTAAATATTGTATCCAGAAAACGAAAGAAGTATCCAAAGGGTGATTTAGTTAACACTATAATAGATATGAAATTGTTTATCAGAAAAATTAATTTGGAAATGTTTTTTGCACAACATTCTAATTCTGCCATTTCTTCTCAACACCCTTCCTTAATTCGTAAAATTTTTTGGTGTTTGTTTTGCCTAATAAAACTATGGCAAACATACTGGATATGGATGAGAAAGCAGACAGAAAGATAAACATTGCCAGTCCAGTCTGAAGATTTACAGGAACTGGAGGTCTCAATCTTGATGAAGGAAGGAGTCAAGTACTACCAAATAATGCCTTCCAAACTGTGACTTTCTACAGACCCCACTATTTTTTCTCTTTTTATAAGGAGTGTGTGTGTGTGTATTTGTGGCTACATGTTTTTTTTAACATACTCTAGCCATGTTTTTTAACAGATGTGATGGAAATTGGGACATTTTATGAAGGAGGAGATAAAACTTTTCTTTTTTACTGTCTGAGATGCAATGAGGGATATCGAAAGAAATCCTATGCATACCGAGTCCAATGATCATTTTCACTGTTCAGGATACTGGGTAAGGACGTGTACAGGATAACTGAACACTGAGGTGCAGGGCTTTCTATGTGGTTTGGGCTGTGTTAGATGAAGCCTGATCACAAGACAAAGTCAAGGATCACGGCCTAATGGCAAACTACTTGTTTTGACTGAGGTCTGCTCCTTGATCTTGTTACATAATGGATAGTATAATTGTGTAAAATCTTAACATAACATTAGATGTCCTGCCATATCACTGTTGCAATATTTATAACCTATGGGATATCTTCTCTTCTCAAACCCCTATGTCCAGCCAGTATATCAAAGCCTTTAACTCTTACCAGCATCATACGTCAGATACATTCCCCCCATCGCAGCGTAGGGCATAAGGGTGACATACGAATGCTCCAATCTCAGAATTGAAGTGCCCCAGGAGAAAGGAGAACATATTTATCCAGGGGAAAAAGGACATGTCTAAGGACAAGGGCAAAGACGCCTTGGCCAGGCAGATGTTCCCAACTGAAAAAAGGAAGAAAAGGGGGCAGGAGAGAGGGACTAAATACTGCAACAGTAAAGAGAAGGGCATCTACCGTTATGGTAAGATTTTACACAAGTGTATTATATGTCCTTCCATAGCACTGCTGCAGTATTAATAACCTATGGGAGAGTACAAACGCTACTGTAAGAAATGGGAGGAGGGAAGCACAGATGTACCTTTCACAAACTTATGAAGGATGGCGTTGGTAAAACCTGCCCTGGCTCTGGAAATGATATCCAACTTATAAAGTTTAGTGAAGGTGTGCACATATGACCAAGCAGCAGCTTCAAGGATGGAACTAGTGTCCAAATCCTTGAAGAAAGCCCCCAAGGAGGCCAGTGTTCTGACAGAATGGGCCCAAAGAGAATGAGAAAGCTGTTTACCATGAAAGAACTAACAAAACAATATGGCTTTTGAAATCCAGAGGAAATGGTTTGCTTAGAAACTGCCACACCAATAATACCAGAGCTATCTATGAAGATCCAAGGTGCATAGAACCTCCTCAACAGCAGATAGCGAAGAAAGAAAGGAAGGGACAACTCACTGACCCCCTTAGACATAGAAGGATTAGTAAAAAGAGAGACCCTGTCCCTATAAAAAAATCAAAACTGGAGAAACCATCATCAAGGCTTGGAGTTTCTAGACAACTCTTGGTGGAGGTGAGGGCAAGTAATATAACAGTCTTTCAGTTGCAATGGTGCAGAGAAGCAGCAGCAGGCTCAAAGGCAGCCTGGGTCAATTTCTCAAGAACAAACTTAGGGTCCCAGGAAGGAGGCATCTGATGTGGAAGACACCTTTCAGAAATTGTTTAATATCAAAATGAGAGGCTAACGGAGGATTCAAGGGCAGACAAGCAAAGACTGCTGACAAGTGAGCTTTTACAGAAGAATATATTAAGCCAGCATGCTGCAGTTCACACAAGTAAGAGAAACAAAGGGACCCCACAGAAAAGAGATCCTGATGAAGATTAAGGCATCAAACAAATAATTTCTTCCATTTGGACATGCATGATTTTCTGGTTTTGGGTTTCCTGGCCTCCAGCAGAACTTTAAGCACATCCTGAGAAATGGTGTCAAAAGGGGATTGAACCCCCATCACTCAAAGTGACAAATGAAGAGTAGACAGATGAGAGTTAAGGAGACCCCCCGATCCACCCAGTGAGGTAACGTCTGATGTCCCCCCACCCCAAGACCACATGAAAAAGGAAGGGTACTAATACTGTCTGGGCCAAAAGGGAATCACTAACAAGATTTTCTGAAAGTCCTGCTGTTTGCTCTTGTGTAGGACCCTGGGAAGAAGGGGGGAGGAGCATAAAGGAACATCCCCTTACACAAAAAAGACATGGTGTCTACCCTACAAGCAAGAGGACTTGGGGATCTGGAGCAGAAGTGAGGAAGCTGTCATTTCAGAATGGAGGCAAAGGGATTCACTTGAGGGACCCCCACCAATGAACTATGACAAGAATACCTCTCTGTGAAGCATCCATTCATGAGACTGTGTGTCCTGGACTAGCTCAGAGAGTCTGCCATCAGGTTTTGTTCTGAAGGAATGCAAACTGTCTGCAGAGAAACCTGCATTTGGATAGCTGGATCCCAGGCCTGAAGGGCTAGACTGCAAAGAAGATAAGACCTTGTCCCCCCTTGCTTATTGATGTACCATATGACTGTGGTGTTTGTATATACCCTTAAAGGGCCTGAGCACCAAAGGGGGTAGAAAGCCTGGACAGCAAAGATAAAGACTCTCACCTCTGTGATGTTTTTTAAACACTTTCATTGAATTACCACTTGTGACATAGGCACATTTATATTCATGCACAAGTAAACAAACTGTATTAACAAACATTATACTTCACATATATTGCTATATATTACATAACCTAAGCAATGTTACATAAATTATTCAATTACTGTCCCTTTTTTAAAGAAACATCTTTATTAAACCATCACTAATGACACAAGCAATCATACAGTTATATAAATGAAAAAGCACACCGACACAATCCTAGTTATAAGCATTTTACATCACAAACCATACTGACACACTCCCAACTGCAAACATTATACATCACGTATAGTCTACCCAATCATTTTCAGTCAAACATTACATTGCTTATTTAGTCCTGCCTTCATTTAAAACTCATTCCTCCCCTGTATGTATTGTTCCCACAATTCCCATATTCTCCTATGTAGTTTGGCTCCTACCCTTTTCAAAAATCACAATTCCACGTTTTCTCTCTATATCACTATTTCTAATATAGTTGGTTTAGATTTTCTAGTAATTACTTCTTTGGCAGCCACCATAATTAGACACAGCAAGGCCTTACCATGTGTCTAGGCAATTTAGATTCTATATCATAGCTAAGAAAAATCATCTCCCTCGTCACACCAATCTGCCCACCAAGCATCTTCAACAGTGCATCCCTGCAGGGAATCCTTAAAGTCCGCCAACTCACTGTACTCCAAGAAAATATTTTCCCAAGTACCTCTTTCTTCCCCATCACACCTCCAACATTTGCTGTCTACTTGAGGAAAAATTATCTGGACTCTCCTTGGGGTATAAAAATAACTATGTAAACATTTCCTAGCAAAAATCCTAAATTTTCTAGATTTTGTTGCATATTTGGGAGTCAAACATATATCCTCCCATTGTTTCTTTGTAAATTACTTAGCATGATGAGCCTGATATGTAAGGCTATGGAGCGCATAATCAAAGGTAGGTACCAGGCCATCCCTTAGATTAGTTCCCTGTGCCTCTGTCCAGCAGAGCCATTGAAGTGATCCCTGGGGGTAAACTTTCTGTTTCCCATCCACTTGTCAAGGTTTCTCTTGAAGAGGGTTAGCGAGGAGCTAATGTAGACTGGAATCTTGTTCCAGAGCATGGGAAGTCTCTGGGACAGGAATCTATCCCTCCAGCACGTCCTATTTACTGTTGTGGTGAGGTTTAGATCCCTGGAGCATGTGGCTCGAGGGAGTATGGTTTTCTTTAGGTGGAGCAAGTCCATCAACCAACTATACATGTCAGGCAGAGATCACCTCTGAATAGGCGGTATGCAACTAAGTACAGCTGGAGTTTCTTCAGTCGAGCTGCATAGGGCACCTGCTTGAGGCCAGTGATCCTCTTGGTAAGGTACTTCTGTGGTCTTTCCAGTTGCTGCAGTTGTCTTGTAAGGTACATCCCAAATGGGGCATTGTACTCTATGATGGGTCTGATGAGTAATGCATAGAGGGGCCCAATGACCTCTTTTGATCTGGATGCAAACCCTTTTGTGATTAGGTGTGCCACAAATCCTTCTAACAACTTTGGCAATGTGATTATCAAAGGAGAGTTTACTATCTACTTGGGTCCCCAGATCCCTTATTACGTCTTCTGTATTTAGGGGGCTACCACCTATGTGGTAGTTTGTGGGTATTTTGTTTTTTCCAAAGGGGATGACCATGTACTTTTTGGTATTTAGCTTGAGGCCACGGATTTGACACCAGGTATCTGTCTCAGTGAGACCCTTTTGAAGGATGCCTGTGTCAAGCGGAGAGTTAATTATAGCCCCTAGTTTGCAGTCGTCTGCAAACTTGGTCATCCATAGTCCTCCTGTGCTTGCCTGTACCTCTGAGAAGTATATGCCGAACAGGAGGGGTCCTAGGACTGAGTCCTGGGGAACACCACTTGTAACCAGTTTAGGGTCAGACCTAGCTCCTGCAATTCTTACCATGTGAGTTCTGTGTGTGAGCCACTTGACAACCCATTTCGTGACATAGGGGTTTATGTTCAGGCTGGTGAGCTTGTCTATAACACCTGAGTGGGGAATGGTGTCAAAGGCCTTTGCAAAGTCTAGGAAGGCTGTGTGGACCACCTTTCCCTCATCTATAGCCTTGGTAACTGTCTCAAAGAAGTCTACCAGGTTTAGGTGGCATGATCTGCCCTTAACAAAGCCGAACTGGGTAGGGGTCCAGAGGTTTCCAATTTCTCTGTTAATGAGATCCATGATGATGTGCTCCATAGCTTTGTAGACCAAGCTAGTCAGGCTTATAGGATGATAGTTCCCGGGGTCTGTTGTGGCTCCACCTTTGTGGAGTGGAATAACAGTTGCTGTGCGCCACTCTGTGGGCACATAGCCTGTGGAGAGGCTGAATTTGAACAGTGTGTTTAGGTGAGGGGTTAGTTCGTCTTTGAGCTCGTGTAGGACGCATCCTGGGACACCATCCAGTCCCATTGATGCTGTATTTTTGGCTTTGGAGAGGGCTGTTTTAACCTGAGTGCCTGTGATTTCAGAGGTACTACATTCTTCTGGTATAATTATGGGCCCTTTTGGGGGTGAGAGGGGGGTGAAGTTTGCACTGAACCTGTCTGCCAGGATGTTGGCTATATCAGTCAGTTCAGTGTATTTTGTGCCATTCTGCACCAACTCCGAGCAGATCTGAAAATTGCCACTTAGATTCTTGACATAGTTAAAGAATGCCTTGTGGTTAACTTTGGAGTCCATGGCAATTTTTCTTTCGACGCTAGCCTTGGATGATTTTACGAGGGAATGTAGTTTCTGCTGATACTGATCAGGGATGTCTTTCCTTCTTGGGATTTTGCTCTTTTCTGTACAAGTTTCCTCCTTCTATTGTATAGCTTGTTTATGGCAGGGGTCCACCAGACTGGTTTCCTTTTCTTGGAGGAGTGAGTCTTGGTTTTGTTTGGGATAGCACGATCCATGCAGTCTTGTAGGTGCCCCTAGAGTGCATTAGTAAAGGATTTTGCAGCTTGGACAGCATTATCCTTTAGCATGGGGGCTTTGAAACTTCCCACCTCAGTCTTAAGTAATGTGAAGTTTGCTTTTGAAAAGTTTTTCACGGTGGTTTCTTTGACTGGGGGTGGTGGAGGAATGTGGATAGCCAGAGTGATTAGTTTATGGTCAGATCGAACCAGCAAGGGGCTGACCTCCAGTGTGGAACACCGGTCGCCCATGTTGGTGATGACCAGGAATAAGTATGTTGTCACCTCTGGTGGGGGTGTTGATCCAGGGCATTTGAGTTTATAAATTCTTGGAAATGTTGGGCAAGGGAGTTTGTACTTGAGTAGTTCTCCCAGTTAATGTTTGGGTAATTGAAATCACCCAATATCAGGGTGTTTGGTATGACCTTTATGTTTCCCAGTGTTTCCAGGAATGCGGAGTGGGGGTCCTGGGACATGGTGGGCGATCTGTAGCAAGCTATAATTTGAATAGCAGTTTTGCCCATTTTTAGTTGCCGTGGATGATCTCTGAAGCATTGTGCTGTGCCACTAACTTGAAGGTGTGGGTATCCTTGATGAATATGGATACTCCCCCACCTTTTGTATTTTGGTCTGGGTTTTGTGGCCGAAATGTATGGTACGAGTTGTAGCCTGGTAATGCTGGGGTGCTCTCTGGAGCCTTAAACCAGGTTTCTGTTACTGCACATACATCGATTTTCTCCATACTGAGGAGTGCCTCGAGTGTGTGCATTTTGAGGTTTAGACATCTGGCATTGAGTAGCATTACCCTGTTTTTGTTACTTGTGCTATTTATGGCGGTGGGTTTGTCTTTCGAGCCTTGCCTAAAAAAAGGCACTATGGGGGTGGCAAGAGCCTTGGCCAGTATTCGAAAGCCTAAGGGTGACAGGTGCAAGCCATCTCTAGCTAAGCAGTGTGGTTTGTCGAGCATGTCATCCCAGGCTGACAGACACTGGATCCCCTTTGAATGACACCAGAAGCTTAGCCAATTGTTGAAATTGATCATTTTTTCTCTATCATTCTTGGCGGAGGCAGGATGCTACTCAGGGTCAGGGTCATATCGGCCTGGGCTACATAATCAGAGAGCTCCTCCATGTCTCTTTTCATGTAGTCCGGGGAGGTACGGCTCAGGTAATTCACACCAACATGGACAATGACAGAGTCATATTTGTACTTGTTCTGGAGTGACCTGAGTGCTTGTGTTATGTGGCGGATCCTGGCACCCGACAGGCAGCCAACAGTAACCTTCTCCTTGTTCAGCCTAGTGAGTGGGATGTCAGTGTGTCTGACTATAGAGACACCTATTACTAGTGTGTTGGGTATGTTATTCTGCCTTAAGGGCTGTGATTGTGTGGCACTCTGGTTTTGTGAAGTGTGTTTCATGGTTTGTGTTGGGGGTGGAGGTTGCTTGGATGTCTGCTTTGGAGGTGTCTGTTGGTTCTGCAGATTTTTATTTAGCACCTCAGAGTATATTTTCGTGTATTTGTGTGTGTTTTTTGCCGGTGCTGGTTTCATAGGTCTATGTGAGACTGGTGGTGTGATGCAAGTAATTCCCTTCTCCTCTTGACTGCCTGGTCCAGTCTTGGGTTGAGAGAGCTTAGCCTCCAGTTTGACTGTACAATTGCATCTCTCGCATGTATTAGTGTTTGGTGGAAGGAGGAGAGGGTTGTCTGTGTACATGTGGCAATTGCAACATTGCCTCAAAATGCCCAGATTCACCAGCTGAACTGGAGAGTACACCTGAAACTTCCCTTCGGACATGCCTGGATAGGTACAGTGAACTGTTTTACTGATTGGTTGGTAAGGTCGAATAGAGAGCCTTGTCCTTCTCTACAGTATAGGGGGGTCTAGTGCTAAGGTTTATTAGTGCTTGCTATGTGTTTTGAGCAAGTGCCGGTATGAGAAGTGAATGGTTTGAGTGCTTAAGTTGAAAGTTTGTCTAGTTCCAAAGGAAAAATTGAAGAGTAGACTTTGTGGAGCCGGGAATAGTTATACCTTAGCTAACTGCTGCTGCCCAGCACACAAAACTGCGCAAATGCGGGTTTTATAGCAGGGAAATGAAAGAGATAGAAATTAGCCCAAAATGGCTAATAAACTACTAATTTCTGGGCTGAAACCACTCCTCCAGGGACAGACAGGCTGCTCAAAGCCCCCTCTCTCACAGTGCAGTGAAATTTCCTTCTATCCAAGTAAGGTATGGGCAAACAGAAACTTGTAACACAGCCCTGAATTCAGCACTAACCTGAAAAAGTACAGTTGTGTACACTTACCATAAATGTATGTATTCACTGTTGCAGTCATTACATTTGGGTAATCTGCTGGAAGGTTGCCCTCAGTCAGCCTGAATAACAGTCTTGGGTCCTGTGTCGGTTGCTGTCTCCTCTTCCATGACGTCAGGTAGTCAGGGGTATAAAACATGCAGCAGACTCCATTTTATTCAGTTTTTCTTGCCCCAGATGTCAGGTGTCCCCCAAATGGGGAGCAAAAAAAAAAAAAAAAAAATATATATATATATATATATATATATATAAACAAACAGTAAATATATAAATACACTTTTAGAAACAAACTTTACCTTCAACTAAAAACAAATACACCACAAAAGCTTTTGAGTATAGTGAAGGAAAGAAAAGTTATAGAAAGGGGGATGGTGGGTGGGTAACCCGGACTGCAACAGTGAATACACTCAAACATCTACATTTATGGTAAGTGTACACAACTGTACTATGTTCTTTGTGTTTCACTGTTGTAGTTATTACATTTGGGTAGAATCCCAAAGCTATGGATGGGAGGCTGGAACTAGATAGCATTAGGAGCGGCTATAAGGCCCTGCAGAACTGCAGTGACAAAGCCTGCCCTGGATTTGGAGAAGAGAGGCAAATGATAATTTTTTGTGAAGGTATGAACCGAGCTCCAAGTAGCAGCTTCTAGAATATCTTTGGTTGGAACTCCTCTGAGAAAAGCTGCTGAGGTAGAGGCAGCCCTGGTGGAATGTGACCTGATCCCCTTGGGTACAGGTTTACCATGGTGCAGGTAGCAGAAACGAATGCAGTGGCTTTATCCACAGAAATAGTCTGCTTTGATATAGTCTTCCCCTCTGATCCTGCAGCAAATGCCACCAGTAGTTGCCCAGACCTTCTTAGAGATTTGGTCCTGTTGAAGTAGAATCTTAGTTGTCTGTGTACATTCAATGAATGCAGAATCCGCTCCCCTTTGTTCTGCGGATTTGGGTAAAAAGTTGGCAGATGAATTGTTTGGTTAAGAGCCACACTGGATACCACCTTAGGCATAAAAGAAGGATTGGTCCTGGGGGAACACCCTGTCCGGGTAAAATGTAATAAAAGGCTCCACAGCCATGAGAGCCTGTAGTTCTGAAACCCTTCTTGCTGAAGTGATTGTCAATAGGAAAAGCTGTTTTCCAAGATAAAAATTTTATATCTGCAGTAGCTGCTGGTTCAAAAGGAGGCTTAGTGAGTTTTTCCAGCACAAAATTGAGGTCCCATGCAGGAGTTGGTGATCTTCTGTGAGGCCTTAAGTTTTTGGCCCCTCTAAAATACAGTTTAAGCAGAAGATGAGAAAAGAGGGGAGGCTCCGTGTTGTAATGGGCTGAGATGGCAGACACATGGATTTTTATTGAAGAAAAAAATAGGCCCTTGTCAAGCATCTCAGTCAAATATTGTAAAATCTGAGGGATATTTGGCTTTGCTGTGTCCGTTCCTTGTGTTTGGTTCCAAGCACAGAATCTCTTCCATTTATCAGCATAAGATTTTCTAGTACTAGGCCTTCTGGCTTCCAAAATGACATCCATCACAGAGGTGTTGTTTGAATAATTAAATGATCAGCCATGCTGCAAGGTTCAGAGTTTGGAGTTGAGTGTGCAGAATTCGATTGTTCTGCTGAGACAGTAGATGAGATATTTGAGGCAAGTACCAAGGAGGGAGTTGAGACATATTCCTTAGAATTGGGTACCAGTGCTGGCAAGACCAGTCCGAGCAATTAGGATCATTTTTGTTTTTTCCTGTTTGACCTTTAGTAAGACCTTGGAGAGAAGAGGCAGGGGGAAAGGCATAGACTGATAGGTTTTTCCAACTGAAGGATAGGGCATCCACTTTCCATGCTTGTCTGTGATAAGTTCTTGTGCAGAATTTGTCCAGTTGATAGTTTTGGGGAGAGGCAAATAGATCTATGTCTGGACTCCCCCATTTCTGTGTTACCATGCTGAAAATTTGTGGATCCAGCTTCCACTTGTGTGGGTCCATAAGATTTCTGCTTAGGTCGTCTGCCAGAGTACTTTGTTTTCCTGGCAGGAATTGAGCTTGAAGATGTAACTTGGTAAGTCAAAGCTGTGTTCCACAATGCCATGGCTAGTCTGCAAAGGGGGTAGGAATGTGTACGCCCCTGCTTGTTTATGTACCACATAACCGTGGTGTTGTCAGTCTTTATCAGTAGTTGTCCTGGATGAAGTAAGTCCTTGACGGCTGTCAGAGCATTCTGAACAGCTAGCATCTCTTTCTGGTTGATATGCAGATGCATTTGTTTTGGGCTCCATTTGCCCTGAATGCATCTCCCCAACAGGTGGGCCCCCCAAGCATAGTCTGATGCATCTGTAGTTAGGGTTTGGGTGGCAGGGGGAAGAGTGAACGACAGTCCCTTGTTTTGGTGACATGTCTCTGTCCACCAAAGAAACTCCTGTTGCAGGCAGGAAATGAGAGGACTCATTGTTTCCAGACTGTGACAATGTTGACTCCATAAACTTTTTAGGTACCATTGAACTTTCCTCATATGCAGTCTTGCATATAGAATTTACAAAATGCAGGATGCCATGAACCCCAAAGCCTGCATAATTTGTCTTGCAGATAACTGGGTTTTTGTTGCCATCTGTTTGAAGTATGTTGTCAGTTGCTTTTGTTTGTCTGGCATTAGGTAAGCCATCTGGGCAGTTGTATTCAAGCTTGCATCCTGGAATGTAATTATTTGAGATGGTACCAGTTGAGATTTCTTTTCATTTATTGTGTACCCTAGGCATGCTAGAAGCCTATTTACAAACGCCAGATGTTGAAGAAGAGTGTCCTTGTTCTCTGCTTGAATGACAGAGAAGTCCAGATAAGGATAAATTTGTATGTTTCTTTGTCTGCAGAATGCAATTACTGGTGCCAGGTACTTTGTAAAGGCCCTAGGCGCAGTAGATATGCCAAAGGGCAGTGCAGAGAATTGGTAATGCAAAAAACCTGCCTTGAAGTGGAGGTATCTTCTGCACGATTCCCTTATTGGGAAATGCAGGTATGCCTCTTTTAAGTCTAGAGTCACTAACCAAGTGTTCCTGCCCAACATAGGCAATAGCTGTTGTAAAGTCAGCATTTTGAATTTTGGAATGTCCATGAACGTGTTCAAAATAGATACATCCAGTATTGGGCGCCAGGCATTGTCTTTTCTGGGTACCAGGAAAAGTCTTGAATAAAAACCTTGTCCTTTTTCCTTTTCTGGTACTGGTTGAATAGCCCTCATATCTATGAGGGACATAACTTGTTTCTGAGCCTCTGCCCATTGATTTTGTGGCAGATCTGGCCAACCGTTTTGAATTGGCAAAGTATGGAAATGAAATCTGTACACCTGGGATATGATGTTTAATACCCACTTGTCCTGGGTAATTAAATGCCAATTTTGAGCATAAAGTGCAAATTTTCCCCCCAAGGGGGCTGCCAAAAAGATAAGTGCTTGGTGAAGGTAGAGGGAAGTCATTGAGACTGCTTACTGTAGGGTTGTGCTTAGTTTCCTCCAGATTTGGAAGTGGAGGCACCCCATTGCTTTGACCTGTATGAACGCTGTGATTGGTATCTAGAGCATTTTGAGTGCCTGGATTTGCCTTGAGAGGCTCTGTTGGACACAGGAAAGGACCAATTTATAGTAGGCCAGTGCCTACTGAACCTGGGTGGCTGCACTTGTAAGAAATCTTTTACAGTTTGCATAGATTTAGCTTTGGCTTCCACTTCCTTTAAAACCTCTTCAGCCTTATTACCAAACAGAGTATCATGCTGCAAAGGGGTATCCAACAATTCAGCTTTAACATGATCAGGCAGATTTTGCTCCTTGAGCCAGGCATGCCTTCTAATCACAGATCCAGTAACTGCAGCCCTGCAAGAGGCCTCCAAGGAATCAAAACCACATTGCAAAGTATGCTTTCCAACCTTTCTGCTGAATGCAGTAATTCCTGTAATTCTTAATTTTCCACACAATCAGAAATGCACATAATTTTCTGTTTCAATAAACCCATAACATGCTGTTGATATTTAAGCATATGAAACTGGCAGTTTAAGGCCCTAATTGCCAAGGTTGCAGACGTATAAACCTTCTTTCCCCATCTATCCTGCGCCCTGGAATCTCTATCAGAGGGGGTAGGATTTTTGGCTGTAGAGGCCTTTACACCTTTGGGACCCTGTGAGATAGTCACAGGATCAGCAGCAGGATTTTTAAATAGAAATTTGTGGGAGTCAGGAACCCTGTAGTATCTTGTCTGGCTTACTAGGAGCCATAGGTAGGGAATCAGGAGCCATGCTTGATTCCGAAAACACATCATCTACTATGTCTTATACAGGAGGTATTGCCAAACGCCTATGCTGAGGAAGAAGGAAATCTCTAAACCTCTTTTTTGATTCAGAGAAATCCTGACTCTCCCAATGAAAATGTTCCCTTAAAGTATGCAATGTTTCTCCAAAAGAATAATCCTCAGGAAGAGATGCAGATGGGATGGATTCTTCTGCATCAGAATCCTCATAGGGTGGAACAGAAAATTCCTGATCAGAAGAGGAATCAGAAGAAATAGAAACTTGATCTGAAGATTCATAATCAGTGTCTTGCCTAGGTCTCTTAGCGGGGGGTGGGGGGGTTGGGAACCCCTGAGCAAGGTAATTAAGTCCTCAGCCATTTTGATCATCTGTTTTTTAGGCATAGGGGCCTCAGCACGTGGCTCATGCGTCGGATTTTTAGACATAGAAGATGTTTTTGAGGCTGGCGTTGGTTTTATATAAAAATGTTGAGGCCTGAAAACACCCTCAGAAGCTGGTGCCTGCTCAGCGGCTCCGGACCCATCCAAGGGAGAGACATCCACGGGTTCAATATTCTGAGAATCTCGTGGCATACCAGACTACGCATGGGTCTCGGTACAGGCTTGCGACTCAAAAGTAGCGGGTATCAGGGGCTGCGAAAGTGCCTCACTGAGTACCGGCGAATGGCTTAAGAGGTTTTGTCAGTTTTGGACCTCGACGGTCTGTCTCTGTCTTTTTCTTTGTTGTTTTTGTGAACTCCGGTAGTCGGATTGCTAACCGACGACATTTCAGGGTAATTAAATCTGGATTCAAAATATTTAGAAGCAAAAATATACAGACACTTAATAGTGCATTGGTTAAATCTAGCACAAAACCGACAGCAAGGCACGTTATGATCTGGGCCTAGGCAAGAAATACAGTACAAATGAAAATCCTTATGAGGTATTTGCTTCCCACAAGTAATGCAATTATTAACTTTTACTGACATCGATAAGAAGCAAGAAAAAGTTTCTCCAACGGGGTACTTAGCTTTAGTTGAAGACTTCGGTTCTGAAACTCGAATGCAAAAATTTTAGGAGTCGGCCGACCGGCACTTGTGAACTACTTCTGCTTCGGGCACCGCGCGGCAAGAAAGACTGAATAAAATGGCGTTGGCTGCATGTTTTATACCCCTAACTACCTGACGTCATGGAAGAGGAGACAGCAACTGACGCAGGACCCAAGACTTTGTTATTCAGGCCGATGGAGGGCAACCTGCCAGCAGATTACCCAAATGTAATGACTGCAACAGTGAAACATGAAGAACATCTGGACTATACTAGCTTAGAAAGGCAGGAAAACAAGTATTTTATTTTTTGTTTTTTTTCAGAAAATAAAGCAGCTACAATCAAAAAAACACTTTAAATGCACAGACACGGCTAGCACACTTGTGTGTGTATCCTACAACAGTTAAACAGGTAATTTAAACACAAAAACGACTTTGTTAAAGTGCAGGAAGTAAAATAAGTACAATATGTAGCTAAAACAAGCTTTTTAAATCACAGAAACTCTAGAAAATCAGCGTTTTAGGCAGAATTAGCTAAAGGCATGGACCTAATTAACAAGGATGTAGGGAATCTCCAAACTCTAGATCCCACACAATTTAGTTTTCTGAAGGGTAGATCATGCCTGCTCTAACTGGTTGACTTCTTTGAGTCAGTCACCAGAGATGTGGATGAGGGCAAGGCAGTTTATACAGCCTGCCTAGATCTGGCCAAGGCCTTTCATACCATTCCCCACTCAGGAATGATTGATAAACTCACCAAACTAGGCATCAACCCCTATATCACTAGGTGGGTTGTAAATTGGCTCATAGATAGAAACCAGTGTGAAAGTAGCGCACTCCAAGTCAGACTGCCAACCAGTCATGAGTGAAGTCCCACAAGGATCGGTCCTGGGTCCTCTCCTGTTTGGCATCTACTTCTCAGAAGTCCAGGCCAACACAAAGGGACTCTGGCTGACCAAGTTCACAGATGACTGCAAGATGGGAACCATTATTAACTCCCCAAGTGATGCAGACATCCTACAGAAAGGCCTCACTGAGACCAATGACTGGTGTCGAAACCATGGCCTTCAGCTTAATGCCAAAAAAAAAGCATGGTCATCCCCTTTGGGAAAAACTCAGTTCCCACTAATTACATCAATGGGAGTACAATGAACACTGAAGGCGTTATAAAAGATCTGGGGACACAGGTGGACAGCAACCTCTCCTTCGACCACCACATTGCCACTGTGGTCAGAAAGTCCTTCTATGTGGCACATCTCATTACCAAGGGTTTTGCATCCAGAAAGAAAGAGGTAATCATCTCTCTTTCAATCATTGAGTATAATACCCCATTTGGCATGTACCTCACTAAACACATGCAACAGCTGGAAAGGCCACAAATGTACCTCATGAAGAGGATCCTAGGCCTTGAACACATGTCCTACATGGACAGACTCAAAAAAACTCCCGCTATTCTTTGTCTGATATTGTCTACTAAGAGGCAATCTCTTCTTGACTTATAAAGCCATGTCTGACCCCAGCTCTGTTAGAAATGCTACATCTAAAGAAATCACAATCCCTCAGCACCACACACTCCAGAGACCTCAACCTAATTACCACAATCAATAGAACATGCTGGAGGGACAGGCTCATAACCCAGAGACTGCCCATGCTCTGGAATAGACTTCCCATACATGTCAAACAGAGCACCTCACTGGCCCTCTTCAAGAGAAATCTTGATGAGTGGATGGGAAATATATCACTCCGGGGATAACTCCAGTGGCTCTACTTGATAGAGGCACTGGGAACTAATGCCGGGCGTCAAGATGCCAGGGCACTTCTACGGGCTAGGCTTGTAAAGGCTCCAGGGTCATTAGCCTAGTATACACCTATGAATTAATGAATCTCTCTTCCCAATCCTTTTTAACTTCCTCTGACTATAGTTATCATACAGTATTTTATATGCTCTAATTAGTCTTTTTTTGATGGCAGCTTCTGTTCTACATTCTACTAAAAACTGTACCAGTGCTGGTATTTCTTTTGTTTAGAACCCCCTTTTTTCTTTCTCTTTCCCTATAGATATCAATCCTTGATAAGGAAGGCAATCTCTAACCTGCAGTCCAAATAAATTCTTGACCTCTTCCCATTTTATTACCTTTCCCCCTCTAGTTATTTCCTCCCAATATCTTGGGTTCCTTTTCCAGTTTTCTCCAATAAATTCAAGCCTCCTCTTGCCTGTTGTGTATATCCCTAATTGCAGTCATCATCCCTATTGGCAATATCTCCTTTCTCCATTCCTGTGTTGGATTAGTTCTTCGAATACCTTCTGCTGCTTTATGGATATAATATTCTGCATTATTATTGTTATTCTCCAGGAAAGGCCTGCATCCAAAATCCCAGTCTCTCCTTGTTTTTTGAGCTTCCCCCTGTTTCAACATCATCCCTTTCTACTTTGAATTATAGTTTTCTGCTTGTGGTATGTATAGGAGTCTTAACTCTACAGCTCTGAAATACCAATTCAAATTGGGTAATCTCAATCCGCCCTGTTCTATTGGAAGAATCAGTTTATCCCACTTGATTCTTGCCAACCCCCCCCCCCCCCCGATAAAGTTCTTCAGTTCTTTATTAATTGCTATCAAAAATTCTCCTTTGGTTGAGAAAAATGTGCCTGATCTGTGTATGACTAAAGGGACTAAAAATATTTTGACTGTTTGCATCTTGCCATCCATCATCCATATCACAAAGCTTCCGTTTTCTCAGTTTTTTGTATTATCATTTGTTTAGTCTCTTCCCGTATATCCTTAGCTGCCACACCAGAATCATTTTTAATCCATAGTCCTAAATGCTTCATTTTATCAAGTCCCCATAAATACAGATATTACTGAACCAATTCGTGTGTGGGTACATAATTTACCACTATTGTCTTTGTTTTAATTTCATTAATTTTGTACCCCAAAAAGATTTTAAACCGTCTCAGAATGTTTCACAACACTGTAATGGTTCTTTTGATTTTGTCAGGTATAAAATAATATCTGCAAATAGAGCCAGCTTTTCTTGACTACCATACCAATTATATCCTTGAATTTCCGAGTCCCTTATTTTCTTTGTCAGTGGTTCTAAATATAATGCAAATAACAAAAGGGAAAGAGGACACCCCAATCTTGTTCCTCTGCTCAAGCAGAAATACGGCCCCACCCACTTTAGTATTTGCCTCTCATCCCTCATATATCCTCCTAATCAACCTTAAATTTTTTTCAAAAAGTGCAAAAGCTTCCATTGCCCTGCTCATGAAGTCCCAACTTACTCGGTCAAATGCTTTCTCTGCATCAAGACACACTAACAACAATAGTATCTCCTTACATTCTTCTTCCCTCTGGTTCTTCGCTGTTATTTTAATGTCAAATGTTTGCCTCCCCTAATGTCAAATGTTTGCCTCCCCTCACCAAAAATACATTCCGGCATATCAATTTTGGCATTATTTTTGTCATTCTTTTAGCTGTTATAGACATGAACACTTTATTATCGTGGTTTAGTATTGAAATGGACTTGTATGAGGTTGGAGCTGATGGATCTTTACCCTCTTTAGGTATTACAGTTACCACTGCTTTCTTCCAAGATGCTGGTACTTCTCCTTTTAAAATACTGTTAAACAAAACCTTCCAGATATTTATCAGTTTGTTTCCCTTGAAGCTTGTACGTTTTTTAGTTTTTATATTTTTCTCCTAACATATTTGTTTTTCAATTGAATTGTGCAGGTTACAGGTCACATTAAAGGTGAGAAAAGTTTTGAAATTATTTATTGTGGTCTCACTTTGTTATATCACAAAAACCTGGCATTTTAACAGGGGTGTGCAAACTTTTTATATCCACTGTATGTGATCAGTTTGCTACAGGAAGGAAGATACTTTTCAGGTATAGGAAAATTCTGATCTAATGGAATGCTTTTTCTGGTTGCTGGAAGTGAAAACCAAGAGGTGCTACTGTCTGACAGCTAGTATGTATGGAATATGTCTGTGGTTGCATTGCAGATGTGTTTTCTTTTTCATACTTGGAAATGCTTACAGAAGACTAGAAATCTGTGTTTTTTTTTTCTTGGTTTGCTGTTTATCTTATCTAAGGTAAGACAAAATACAAAAAAAAAAAAAAAAACTATGAATGTATGTGCCAGTAATGTAAAGGGATAAAGTCCTGACTACAGCCCAATTGGCCCAAGTCCGATTAGTGGCTTGGGAGACTGCTTGGTGGTACTGGCAGCGAGGATGGGCATGACTTTCCAAGAGGAAGAAGTGTGCAGGGCAACTCTCTAGTGCAGCTCAAAGCTCACACAGAAGTCACCAGGCTGGAGGAGTGAGAAGATGTGTCCACACTATGGAGCTGGTGCACGGCACATGCTTAGTTTTATTCCCACCTACCTGCCCAAGCCTCATGTAATAACAACATGCTGTGGGAGACCATGAAGGCTAGAAAAAAATCAGCAAGCTAGAGTGTGACAGCCACTGCTTGGCTGTTTCACTGCACTTGCCTGGAAGGCCTCATAACTTGTAAGCCTGTGCATAAAAAAGGAGAATATCCATGTTCAGGTGCTTGCCCTGCAACAGGAGCCCTCCCAGCATGAGTCACATTAGAGAGATGTAAGATGATATCTCAAGGTTTGGGGCAACACGAGCAGGCAGGTTTTAATCAGTGAAAAACAAACAAGAAAAAAGAAATAATCTGAAAAACATTGCTGTAAGTTTACTCATGGTCTTCAAAATATCTTGTATGGATTGTATGTTATGCATAAATACGATGTCACCGTTACAAACATGGCTGCCGAACATGCACAACACACTCTCTTGTTAAAAAAACACTCTTCTAGAGTCATCTTCATTCTTTTCCAACAGCAGGTTCTAAGTTAATGAAATTCACTTCCTCCACAGCTCTCCAGCCCCTGAAACTTTCCTGCTTTTAGAAAAGCATTTAATTTAAAACCCACCTCATCCGTGCACCCTACGTTTTAATCCCTGACAAAAATGACCTAATCTAATCCAGTCTTCCTGTTCTTTACATGAAACTATATCTTCTGCAGTTCTTCGGCTTAGTCCCATATCCAAAGGAACTAGGTATATTACAATGCTCCAATGTCTTTCTAAATTCTTAACTTCTTGTACCATACATATTTGTTCATTCTTATTATTACTCCTTACATGGACGCAGCACTTGCTGTTGTTATTATTATTTCAGTAACCTGTAATAAGTACATATAACTATCACTATTAAAGTGGAATGTACTTGCTTCCATTTTTGTATGCTAAGTTTTACTGAATTGTTGTATACAGTCTTTTGTTTAATGCATCGAACGTTAACAAAGACTCGAGGGACTTGAACCTCAGCACAGAAATAAATAGAACTTGCTGGAGGGACAGGTTCATAACCCAGAGGCTCCCTTCACTCTGGAATAGAATTCCAGTTCATGTGAGGCAGAGCACCTCACTGAATCTCTTCAAGAAGAATCTCGATAGGTGGATGGGGGATCGTAGGTTTGTCCCAGGGATTACTCCCGTGTCACTATTAGACAGAGGCACAGTAAACTAAACCTTAAAAAGGGCACAGTATACTCAAATCAAGGGGTGGCGTAAGCCATACAGAATCGGGCTAGGCTTATAATTACCCCAGGGCAGATAGCCTAGTATAAACCTAAGACATGGCTGAAAATTGAGCCTTGAGACTAGCTTATCTCAGCAAATAAAACAACTGAATAAAAAAAAAATAATATATATATATATATATATATATATATATATATACACACACACACACACACACACACACACACACACACACACACACACACACACACACACACTAAAGAATTTCAATTTTTTAGGTCTCTCCTTACAGGAATGCTAGCACTTGCTCATGCATTTAGATTTTACACTAAATGCAACATCCCAGCGTGTTTCTGATGAGGAAAATGTACTTTATTTTGTAAACAACAACAAAAAAATTCCAGCACACTTTTCAATGTTTTAAGTTAACGTATGCAGTTTGTCTCTCTGTACAGACACAAAGACATGCCCACAAAATGATGTAATAGCAGGCTTCATCCAGTAATATACATTAAAAAGCAATGTATTATGGGTAACCAGAAATAAGTTACTTCTTTAGATGCTTCAGTACAACATTACACATTACTTCTTAAAAGTAAGGTAATCCTAATGCAGCAAACAGTTGACAACATGTCTTTCCAATACATGTAACTGTTCTACTGTTGCAAATAATCTATATTGATATTTAAGCATATGAAACTGGTAATCAGGTAGTGAGGTAATACAGAATGCTGTGATTCCAGGCATGTTTTCAAGGAGGCTGTCCTTAGCAGCAAAATAAAACACAAAATAAAATACTTTTGAAACGTATATTATTCTAATCAGTAATGCAGTTATTCCTAACTCCATCAGGTTCTTAGGGCAAAGCAATATTATCTCTCTAATTATTGAAGGCTATGTTCCTGGATCACCAAGTAAGATGTGGAATTTATGGATGGATTACAGATCATATCAAGTAATACTTACACATCTGTATTAACTGAAACTAAACAGTTTTAAGATAAGCATCAGAGCCTCGAAAATAAATGACTCACCACACTGGCATAGTTTCACAGGAGGAAACAGTAATTATGAACAGAATATGACCAGGAAAAACTTGAAAGTGAAAAAACATAGCAGTACAGAAAAATGAGACATACATATTACTGACATCTAGATTACTGAGCAAACATCTACGTAATATCCAGGTTTGCATCATTTGTGCTATGTCTAGCACTTATTCAGTAAAGTGTAGAAAGCTTACTTCCTTTTCAACCTGTACTACTACTGGCATAGCCTCAGAAGTGTGAATGAATGAAGGAGATGCATTACTGCATTCATTCTAAAAAATAAA